>NW_023658255.1:0-24728 GCF_015228065.2 Penaeus monodon
CAAAAACCCGAGACCACAGAACAAAAAAGACCCCCTGTCTAAGAAAAATATCAGGTTCCCATTTAAAAAAGGGAACAATGGCGGCTGAGTATTCTTGGGGATGCAAAATTTGGAAAAGTGATTGTTCCGGGTTATTTTGCGTCGGGGTGTTTTTTGGCTTTTCCCTAAAAATGGGGGTTTTGTTTGGCGTTCCGGAGCAATCGCTTTGACTCCCCTGTCGGGGAACCCCAGCGTGACCCCGGGATGGAGGGCGGCCTGATAAGGGCAGATGAGTCGAAAACATGAGTCGGCACCGTGCCTTTTTTGCCACATTTAAACCGATCCGTCCGGGGCCCATTTTGTGACCAAGGTTTTTTATGTCGGGGAAATGGGGGGGATTAGTGAGGGGGAAAATGAGTCTTAGCCCCTTATTTATTTGTGGGGGGTGTTGTTTTTGGACTTTTGTGCTCGTGTATTTTGGGGAACCGCGGGTTGGTTGCGTTGTGTTTGCTTTTGGGTTTTTTTGTTTTTTTTTTTGGGTGTTTCGCCTTAGTATGTAAATGCCTCATTGACCGATAAGGGCCCTTCTTCTGATTGTTTTTGGAAAAATTCCCCGGGAAAACAAAAGTAATCGGATCCTCAAAGGTTTCCCAAAACTTGCTTTGTACAAAAGTAGGTAAAAAGAAACTGGGAAGATTTCCCAAATACGTCAAGGGGAACTGTGTTCGTTAACAAGGTTTTAATTTTTGGGAGTAGGGTTTGACCCCATTTTGAAACTCCCCCGAAGTATGAAAAAATATCGAATGTTTTTTGAAAGAACAGCTTTAAATAAAAAAAGTCCGCAAACGAATATATGACTTACATCAAGGATTTGACAAAGATCTGAATATTTTTGAAATAACTAACTGCGAAAAGGGTAAATGTCTTAAAAGGCTTTTAATCGCGTTTGACTTTTGGGTCAAACTCAAAGTTTTTTCAGCCGCTTTTACCTTTTTTGCCAAAGAAGGGTCATCTCTAGACTTTCCCCCTTTTGAATAATATGATTCAACTTTTTCCAAGAAATCTTCCCCCGGAATGGACGACCCATAAAATTCTGTACGATATTGAAAGTCTGAGGGGTTGAAAATCATGTTTGAAAAGGGTTTTGGGAAGGGTCGGGGTTCTGGGGGGGGGGTCAGTGGGGAAATTTTGCTTTAAAGGGTTTAAGGGGGGAAGTCAAGATAATCGGGAACGGGGGGGGGGAGGGAAGCAAGTTAAATTTCCAAACCCCGAAAAAATTCATAGTTTCTCGAGTTTCCCCTGAAATTTTACCACTTGTAATTCCTATGAATAGGGGCCTCCAGCTACGAGGACCCTCGGGCGAGTCTCCAGGTGGGCCCCTAGGGGCATTTATTCCTCGCGACAGGTTCGTCGATTTTCCAAACCTGTCTCCCGGGGCGTCCCAAAAGGGTACCTCCATCCAAGACAAAGACAACCTGATGGGCAGGGTCGTCCAAAAACGGCTAGGGCCCATATAGCTTAGTTGGCGATCTTATATATATATATATATTAAAATTAATATATATATATATTTGTGGTGTTTTTGTGTGTGTGTGTGTGTGTGGTGGGTTGTGTGTGTGTGTGTGTGGGGCGAATATGCCTTTTTTAAGTTTTCTCCAAAAAGCGTTTTTTCGATTTCTTTTGGGGATTTTTGGCAATTTTTAGGGGAATAATGATAATGATTTCCAGAATTGTATTAATCATAACAATAATGATGATAAAAGTGAGAATAAAGAGAATTTTGATAACATTTGAATATTATTATTATTATTATTATTATTATTATTATTATTATTATTATTATTATTATTATTATTATTATTATTATTATCTTAATTATTAGTATTATTGCCAAAAAATATATTATAACTGTAATAATAACAATAATATAATAAGTATAATAATAATAATAATAATAATGCTACTGGTTATAATATTGTTATTAGTATTATTATTGTTATTATTATCATTATTATTATTTGTACTGGTAGTATAATTGCAAAAAAATTATAGTATAACAGTAATAATTACAGTAATAACGATACTAATTAAGATAATGATATAAATAATTATTATAAAATCGTTATTATTGTTATTATTATTGTTATTACTATTATTATTGTTGTGGTTATTAGTATTATTGCAAAAATATATACTATAACTCCAATGATTGCAATAATAATGATAACAATTGCAATAATGATGATAATAATTGCAATAATGATGATAATGATGATGATAATGATAATAATGATGATAATGATGATAATAACGATAATAATGATGATAATCATGATAATGATGATGATATAACAGGAACATTCTCCATATATAATATAAAAAAGGTAAAAGAAAACATTCCCAAAAGTCGAAAAAGCGGCAAAATCTAGCGAAATATAGCCTTTTGAGAGTATAGTCCAAAATGACGTTTTTTCGATTTTTTTGGTGATTTCGGCAATTGTTAGGGTAATAATGATAAGATTACCAGAATTGTATTAATCATAACAATAATGATGATAAAAGTGAGAATAAAGAGAATTTTGATAACATTTGAATATTATTATTATTATTATTATTATGATGATGATTATTGTTATTATTATTTTGTTATTATTACTATTATCTTAATTATTAGTATTATAGCCAAAAAATATATTATAACTGTAATAATAACAATATAATAATAAGTATAATAATAATAATGCTAGTGGTTATAATATTGTGTATTAGTATTATATTGTTATTATTATATATTATTATTTGTACTGGTAGTATAATTGCAAAAATAATTATTATAGCAGTAATAATACAGAAAACGCTAAATTAAGATAATGATATAAAATATTATAAATCGTTATTATTGTTATTATATTGTTATTATATTATTTTTGTGTTTTAGTAATTTTAAAATATATACTATAACCAATATTGCAATAATAATAACAATTGCAAAAGATGATAATAATTAAATGATGATAATAATTGAATAATTATAGTTAATGATGATGATAATGATGATAATGATGATATAAGATAATAATTATATATATCATATAATTTATATATACAGAATTGTTCCATTATAATAAAAAGGTAAAAAAAAAATCAAAAGTCGAAAAAAGCGGCAAAATCTAGAAATAGGCTTTTAGAGTATATCTTAAATGACGTTTTTTTCGATTTCTTGGTGATTTGCAAAATTAGGGTAAAAGTGATAATTATAAGAATTTTTTAATCATAAAAAAATAAAGTATAAAGAATTTTATATTAATATTTTATTAATATTATTATTATTTGATTTATTATATTATTAATATTAGTATTATTATTTATATTATTATATTAATAATAATATTATTCAAAAAATATATAATAACTGTAATAATAAAAATAATAATATAAATATAATAATATAATATGATAATGATGGTTATAATATTGTATATATAGATTATTATTATTATAATTTTATTTTACTGGTAGTAAATTGCAAAAATAACATTTTATAAAGAAAATTGAATAACGATACTAATAAGAGAATGATATAAATAATTATTATAAAACGTTTTGTATTTTATTATATTTGTTACTATTATTATTGTGGTTATTAGATTATTCCAAAAATAATTACTATAACTCCAATGATTGCAATAATAAATAAAATTGCAATAATTTTTATAATAATTATATTAATGATGATATGATGATGGTAATGATGATAATGATGATAATTATATACTATATATGATAATCATGATAAATAGATATAAATATGATTATCCATAATATAATAAAAAAGTAAAAAAAACATCCCAGAAGTCGAAAAACGAAAATCTTGTCGAATATATTTTGAAGAAAATCAAATGACGTTTTTTTCGATTTATTTGTTGTCACAATATATGTATAATGAAATAATACCAGAATTGATATAATAACAATAATGATGATAAAAGTGAGAAGAAAGATTTTGATAATATTGAATATTTATATTATTTATTAGTTTAATTATTGATTATTATTATTATTATTATTATAATTATAATTAAAAAAGTAATTATTATTATAATTTTTATATTATTGCCAAAAATATATTATAACTGTAATAATAACAATAATAATAATAAGTATAATAATAATATAATATATGCTAGTGGTTATAATATTTATTTGTATATTTTGTTATTATTATCATTATATTTTTGTAAGGTAGTATAATTGCAAAAATTATTATTACAGTAATAATTACAGTAATGACGATACTAATTAAGATAATGATTATAATATTATTTATAAAATCGTTATTATTGTTATTATTATTGTTATTACTATTATTATTGTGTGGATATTAGTATCATTGAAAAATATAACTATAATCCAATGATTGCAATAATAATAATAACAATTTCAATAATGATGATAATAATTGCAATAATGATGATAAGAATTATGATAATCATGATAATGATGATAATAACAGGAATTGTCTCCATATATAATATAAAAAGGTAAAAGAAAAACATTCCCAAAAGTCGAAAAGCGGCAAATCTAGCGAATATAGCCTTTTGGAGTATACTCCAAATGACGTTTTTCGATTCTTTGTGATTTCGGCAATTATTAGGGTAATAATGATAATAATTACCAGAGCTGTATTAATCATAACAATAAAGATGATAAAAGTGAGAATAAAGAGAATTTTGATAACATTTGAATATTATTATTATTATTATTATTATTATTATTATTATTATTATTATTATTACTATTATCTTAATTATTAGTATTATTGCCAAAAAATATATTATAACTGTAATAATAACAATAATAATATTAAGTATAATAATAATAATAATAATTCTAGTGGTTATAATATCGTTATTAGTATTATCATTGTTATTATTATTATTATTATTATTATTATTATTTGTACTTGTAGTATAATTGCAAAAATAATTATTATAACAATAATAATTACAGTAATATCGATACTAATTAAGATAATGATATAAATAAATTATTATAAAATCGTTATTATTGTTATTATATTGTTATTACTATTATATTGTTGTGGTTATTAGTATTATTGCAAAATATATACTATAACTCCAGATTCAATAATAATGATAACAATGCAATAATGATGATAATAATTGCAATAATGATGATAATGATGATGATAATGATGATAATGATGATAATGATGATGATAACGATAATAATGATGATAATCATGATAATGATGATGATAATAACAGGAATTGTCTCCATATATAATATAAAAAAGGTAAAAGAAAAACATTCCCAAAAGTCGAAAAAACGGTAAAATCTAGCGAATATATATAGCCTTTTGGAGTATTACTCAAATAATTTTTCGATTCTTTGGTTGATTTCGGCAATTATTAGGGTATATAATGAAAGAATTATCAGAATTGTATTAATACATAAAATAATGAGTATAAAAGTGAATAAAAGAATTTTATAATTTAAATTTTTATTATTATTTATGATTTTATTTATATTATTATTATTTTTATTATTATTATTATTAAATATTATTATTATATTACTATTATCTATAATTTAAATTTTATATAAAAATATATTATAACTCGTTAATAATAATAATAATAATATAATACTAATAATAATAATGTGTGGTTATAATATTGTATTAGTATTAATTTTTTATTATTAATTATATTATTATTATTCTAGTATAATAATTAAAATAATTATATAAGTAATAATTATATAAGATTAATAAGATAAGATATAATAATTATATAATTATATATGTTATTATTATTTATTACTATTATATTGTTTATGTATTATGCAAAAATATATACAATCCAATGTGCAATAATAGATAACATTTAAATGATGTAATAATTGCATATCGATGATAATGATAATTGATAATGATTATAATGATATTAACAATATGATGATAATCATGATAATGATGATGATAATAACAGGAATTGTCCTATATATATAAAAAAGGTAAAAGAAAAACATTCCCAAAAGTCGAAAAAGCGGCAAAATCTAGCGAAATATAGCCATTTGAGAGTATACTCCAAAATGACGTTTTTTTCGATTTCTTTGGTGATTTCGGCAATTATTAGGGTAATAATGATAATAATTACCAGAATTGTATTAATCATAACAATAATGATGATAAAAGTGAGAATAAAGAGAATTTTGATAACATTTGAATATTATTATTACTATTATTATTATATTAATTATTATTATTATTATTATTATTATTATTATTTATTATTATTATTATTATTATTACAATTATCTTAATTATTAGTATTATTGCCAAAAAATATATTATAACTGTAATAATGACAATAATAATAATAATAATAATAATAATAATAATAATAATAATGCTAGTGGTTATAATATTGTTATTTGTATTATTATTGTTATTATTATCATTATTATTATTTGTACTGGTAGTATAATTGCAAAAATAATTATTATAACAGTAATAATTGCAGTAATAACGATACTAATTAAGATAATGATATAAATAATTATTATAAAATCGTTATTATTGTTATTATTATTGTTATTACTATTATTATTGTTGTGGTTATTAGTATTATTGCAAAATATATACTATAACGCCAATGATTGTAATAATAATGTAACATTGCAATAATGATGATAATAATGTGCAATAATGAGATAATGATGATGATAATGATGATAATGTGATGATAACGATAATAATAATGATAATCATGATAATGATGATGATAATAACAAGAAATGTCTCCATATATAATAAAAAAGGTAAAGAAAAACATTCCCAAAAGTCGAAAAAGCGGCAAAATCTAGCGAAATATAGCCTTGAGAGTATACTCCAAAATGACGTTTTTTCGATTCTTTGGTGATTTCGGTAATTTTTAGGGTAATAATGATAATAATTACCAGAATTGTATTAATCATAACATAATGATGATAAAAGTGAGAATAAAGAGAATTTGATAACATTTGAATATTATTATTATTATTATATTATTATATTATTATTATTATTATTATTATTACTATTATCTTAATTATTAGTATTATTGCCAAAAATAATTATAACTGTAATAATAACAATAATAATAATAAGTTAAAAAATAAATAATAAGCTAGGGTTAAATATTGTTTAGATTATTATTTTATTTTTAAACATTATTTTATTTTTACAGGTAGTATAATTGCAAAAAAATTATTAAACAGGAATAATTTCAGTAATAACGTTTTCTAATTAAGATAAGGGAAAAAATTTATTATAAAATCGTTTTTTATTGTTTTTATTATTGTTTTTACTATTATTTTTGTTTTGACATTATATTATTTTCAAAAATACTATAAACTCCAAAGATTTAATAATAAAGAACAATGCAATAATGAGATAAAAATTTTCAAAAATGAGATATGTGATGATATGATGATAATGATATAAAGATGATAACGATAATAATGAGTAATCAGATAAAATGATATAAAACCGGAATTATCCCATATATAAAAAAAAGGGGAAAAAAAACATTCCCAAATGTCGAAAAAGCGGCAAAATTTCGAAATATAGCCCTTTTGAGTGTATCTCCAAATACGTTTTTTCGATTTTTTTTGGTTTTTCGGCAATTATTGGGTAATAATGATAATTATTACCAGAAATTTTAAATTAACATAAGAGATAAAATGAGAAAAAAAGAAAATTTTATACATTTTAAAATTATTTTTATTTTATTATTATTATATTATTTTTATTTTATTATATTTTATTTCCAATCTTTAAATTTTATATTTTCCAAAAAGAAAATTTTTAACTGTAATAAAAACAAATAAAAATAATATAATAATAATAATAAAATGCTAAGTGGTTTTTAATTTGTTTTTTAGTATTTTTATTGTTTTTATTATCATTATTATTATTTGTACTGGTATATAATTTCAAAAAAGTTTAAATTTTAACCCGTAAAAATTGCAGTAATACGACACTAAAATTAAGATAATGTATAAATAATTATTTTAAAATCTTTTTTATTGTTGTTAAATTTTTTGTTATTACTATTTTTTGGGGTTTTGGGTTTTTAGTATTATTGGGAAAAATATTACTAAACTCCAAAGATTGCAAAAAATAATGAAAAACAATTTTCAATAATGATGAAATAATTGCAATGATGATGATAAAGATAAAAGTAATGTGATAATTTGATGATAACATAATAATGATGATAATCTTAAAAATGAGATGATAATAAAGGAATTGGGCTCCATATATAAAAAAAAAAGGTAAAAGAAAACCTTCCCAAAAGTCGAAAAAAACGGGAAAATCTAGCGGGAAAAAAGCCTTTTTAAGTAAAACCCCCCAAAAAGACGTTTTTTGGGGGGGGGGGTTTCCCTTTTGGGGATTTCGGGAATTATTGGGTAATAATGTAATAATTCCGGAATTGTATTAATCTAACAATTATATAAAAGTGAGAAAAAAAAGAAATTTTTTATAAAATTTGAATATCATTTTTATTATTATTATTAAATTTTTTTTTTTATTATTATTATTATTATTTTTTGTTATTAATATTATTATTTTTATTACTATTATCTTAATTATTTGTTTTTTTTTCCAAAAAATTATATAAATGTAATAATAACAATAATTAAAAAAAGTAAAAAATAAAAATAATAATGCTAGTGGGGTTTAATATTGTTTTTTAATATTTTTTATTGTTAATATTTCATTAAAATTTTTTTTGTACTGGTAGTATAAATTTCAAAAATAATTATTATAACAGTAAATTTTCAGTAATAACGATCCTTTTTTAAGATAAAAGAACATAAATAATTATTAAAAAATCGTTTTTTTATTGTTTTTACTATTTTTTTTGTTGTGGTTATTAGTTTTTTATTGCAAAAATATATCTATAAATCCAAAGATTGCAAAAATAAAGTAAAAAATTTTTAAAAATGAAAGATAAAATTTTAAATAATGATGATAATGATAATGAAAGATGAAAACGATAATAATGAGAAAAATCATATAATATGGGTATAATTTAAAAAGAATTTTTCCCCCATATATAAATAAAAATGGTAAAAAAAAAAATTCCCAAATGTCAAAAAAACGGCAAAAAACCCAGCGAAATTTGACCTTTTTAAAAGTATACTCCAAAAAGACGTTTTTTTCCCAAATTTTTTTGGTGTTTCGGCAATTTTAGGGTAAAAAATTTAAAAATATTAAACCAAAAAAAAAAAAATTTTTTTATTAATCATAACAAAAAATGATGATAAAAGTGAGAAAAAAAAGAATTTTTTATAACATTTTTAATATTATTATTTTATTATTAGATTTTTTTATTATTATTAAATTTTTTTATTATTACTATTATCTTAATTATTAGTATTATTGCCCAAAAAAAATATTATAACTGTAATATAACAATAATAATTTAAAAGTAAAAAAATAATAAAAATAATGCTGTGGTTTTTTAATATTGTTTTAGTATTATTATTGTTATTATTATCATTATTATTAAATTTTTCCCGGAGTATAAATTGGGAAAATAATTATTATAACAGTAATAATTACAGTAATAACGATACTAAATTAAAATAATGATATAAAAAATTTTTTAAAAAAAATCGTTATTATTTTAAATTATTGTTATTAATATTTAAATTAATTTTTTGTGGTTTTTATATTAAATTGGGAAAAAAAAATATACTATAACTCCCAAAGTTTTCAATAATAATGAAACAATTGCAATAATGATGATAATAATTGCAATAAGGGGAAAAATGAAAGATGATAATGAAAAAATGGGTTTATAACGATAAAAATGATGATTAAACGGGTAATTGATGATAATAAAAGGGAAATTTTCTCCATATAAATAAAAAAAAGGGGAAAAGAAAAAAATTCCCCAAAAATCAAAAAAAACGGGAAAAAACTAAACGAAATATACCTTCTGAGTGTATACTCCCAAAATGACGTTTTTTTCGATTTCTTTTTGGGGATTTCGGTTTTTTTTTTTTTTTGGGTAAAAAAAATTTATAATTATTACCCAAAAATTTATTAATCATAAAAAATTTAAAGGTGATAAAGGAGAATAAAAAAGAATTTTGATAAAATTTGATTATTATTATTTTATTATTATTTTTTTTATTATTATTATTTTATTTATTTATTTTTATTATTAAATTTTTAAAATTTTTTATTAAATATTACTTTTATTGTAAAAAAATTCCAAAAAAATATTATAACTGTAATAATTAAAATAAAAATAATAAAATTAAATAATAATGATAAACTGTGGTTATAATTTTTGGGTTTTTATTTTATTATGTTATTATTATCATTATTATTATTTGTACTGGGATATAAAATTTCAAAAAAGATTATCTAACATAAAAATTACATAATAAAAATACTAAATTTAAATAATGAAAAAATAATTATTAAAAACGTTATTATTGTTATTATTATTTTTTATTACTAATTTTTATTGTTGTGGTTATTAGTATTATTGCAAAAATATATACTATAACTCCAATGATTGCAATATAATGATAACAATTGCAATAATGATGATAATAATTGCAATAATGATGATAATGATGATGATAATGATGATAATGATGATGATAACGATAATAATGATGATAATCATGATAATGATGATGATAATAACAGGAATTGTCTCCATATATAATATAAAAAAGGTAAAAGAAAAACATTCCCAAAAGTCGAAAAAGCGGCAAAATCTAGCGAAATATAGCCTTTTGAGAGTATACTCCAAAATGACGTTTTTTTCGATTTCTTTGGTGATTTCGGCAATTATTAGGGTAATAATGATAATAATTACCAGAATTGTATTAATCATAACAATAATGATGATAAAAGTGAGAATAAAGAGAATTTTGATAACATTTGAATATTATTATTATTAATTATTATTATTATTATTATTATTATTATTATTATTATTATTATTATTATTATTATTTTATTATTATTATTATTATTATTATTATTATTATTATTATTATTATTACTATTATCTTAATTATTAGTATTATTGCCAAAAAATATATTATAACTGTAATAATAACAATAATAATAATAAGTATAATAATAATAATAATAATGCTAGTGGTTATAATATTGTTATTAGTATTATTATTGTTATTATTATCATTATTATTATTTGTACTACTAGTATAATTGAAAAAATAATTATTATAGCAGTAATAATTACAGTAATAACGATACTAATTAAGATAATGATATAAATAATTATTATAAAATCGTTATTATTGTTATTATTATTGTTATTACTATTATTATTGTTGTGGTTATTAGTATTATTGCAAAAATATATACTATAACTCCAATTATTGCAATAATAATGATAACAATTGCAATAATGATGATGATAATTTCAATAATGATGATAATGATGAGGATAATGATGATAATGATGATAATGATGATGATAACGATAATAATGATGATAATCATGATAATGATGATGATAATAACAGGAATTGTCTCCATATATAATATAAAAAAGGTAAAAGAAAAACATTCCCAAAAGTCGAAAAAGCGGCAAAATCTAGCGAAATATGCTTTTGAGAGTATACTCCAAAATGACGTTTTTTTTCGATTTCTTTGGTGATTTCGTCAATTATTAGGGTAATAATGATAATAATTACCAGAATTGTATTAATCATAACAATAATGATGATAAAAGTGAGAATAAAGAGAATTTTGATAACATTTGAATATTATTATTATTATTATTATTATTATTATTATTATTATTATTATTATTATTATTATATTATCTTAATTATTAGTATTATTGCAAAAAATATATTATAAATGTAATAATAACAATAATAATAATAAGTATAATAATAATAATAATAATGCTAGTGGTTTAAATATTGTTATTAGTATTATTATTGTTATTATTATCATTATTATTATTTGTACTGGTAGTATATTGCAAAAAAATATTATTATAACAGTAATAATTACAGTAATAACGATACTAATTAAGATAATAATATAAAAATTATTATAAAATCGTTATTGTTGTTATTATTATTGTTATTACTATTATTATTGTTGTGGTTATTAGTATTATTGCAAAAATATATACTATAACTCCAATGATTGCAATAATAATGATAACAATTGCAATAATGATGATAATAATTGCAATAATGATGATAATAATTGCAATAATGATGATAATGATAATGATGATAATGATGATGATAATAACAGGAATTGTCTCCATATATAATATAAAAAAGGTAAAAGAAAAACATTCCCAAATGTCGAAATAGCGGCAAAATCTAGCGAAATATAGCCTTTTGAGAGTATACTCCAAAATGACGTTTTTTTCCATTTCTTTGGTGATTTCGGCAATTATTAGGGTAATAATGATAATAATTACCAGAATTGTATTAATCATAACAATAATGATGATAAAAGTGAGAATAAAGAGAATTTTGATAACATTTGAATATTATTATTATTATTATTATTATTATTATTATTATTATTATTATTATTATTATTATTATTATTATTATTATTATTATTATTATTATTATTATTATTATTATTATTATTATTATTATTATTACTATTATCTTAATTATTAGTATTATTGCCAAAAATATATTATAACTGTAATAATAACAATAATAATAATAAGTATAATAATAATAATAATAATAATGCTAGTGGTTATAATATTGTTATTAGTATTATTATTGTCATTATTATCATTATTATTATTTGTACTGGTAGTATAATTGCAAAAATAATTATTATAACAGTAATAATTACAGTAATAACGATACTAATTAAGAGAATGATATAAATAATTATTATAAAATCGTTATTATTGTTATTACTATTATTATTGTTGTGGTTATTAGTATTATTGCAAAAATATATACTATAACTCCAATGATTGCAATAATAATGATAACAATTGCAATAATGATGATAATAATTGCAATAATGATGTAATGATGATGATAATGATGATAATGATGATGATAACGATAATAATGATGATAATGATGATGATAAGAACAGGAATTGTCTCCATATATAATATAAAAAAGGTATAAGAAAAACATTCCCAAAAGTCGAAAAAGCGGCAAAATCTAGCGAAATATAGCCTTTTGAGAGTATACTCTAAAATAACGTTTTTTTCGATTTCTTTGGTGATTTCGGCAATTATTAGGGTAATAATGATAATAATTACCAGAATTGTATTAATCATAACAATAATGATGATAAAAGTGAGAATAAAGAGAATTTTGATAACATTTGATTATTATTATTATTATTATTATTATTATTATTATTATTATTATTATTATTATTATTATTATTATTACTATTATCTTAATTATTAGTATTATTGCCAAAAATATATTATAACTGTAATAATAACAATAATAATAATAAGTATAATAATAATGTAATAATAATGCTAGTGGTTATAATATTGTTATTAGTATTATTATTGTTATTATTATCATTATTATTATTTGTACTGGTAGTATAATCGGAAAAATAATTATTATAACGTAATAATTACAGTAATAACGGTACGCCGGGCACGCCTATTGGCGTGATAGTCGTAATACCCGTCCCGACGGGGACGCCTATACACGTGCAATTTGTATCCCTGTATATATGAATGTTTTTGAGCTATTTTGTATGAATATAAAAGTTAATATGCTTGAATATGATTATACAAATATATGTGTATATGTTTAGTTCGATATACGTGTTTATTTGTCGTGTTTGTGCTTGTTCGACGTGTTTTTTCGCATAAGCGGTCCCGCTCCCGCCTATACGCGTGAGGTTAGTGGACCCGTCCCGATGGGTACGTCTACTAGCGTGCTAATCGTAATACATACCTTTCCCGACGGGGACCGCTACACACGTGCAATTTGTTCGTACAGTGACGGGAGAGGACGGTCATTGCAGTAAGTATTTGAAAAGGGGAGAAGTAAGTTGTGTGGAGTATTGTGAAAGGGGATAAATGTGTGAGCGTGTGTAAAAGTGTGTAAGGGACTCGTACGGTGACGGGGAGAGGACGGTCATTGCAGTAAGTATTTGAAAAAGGAAGAAGTAAGTTGTGTGGCAGTATGTGAAAAGGGGATAAATGTGTGAGCGTGTGTAAAAGGGTGTAAAAGGGACTCCTGCGGTGACGGGGAGAGGACGGTCACCGAGGAATCCCGGTTTTTGAAATGTTATTAGTAATTTCTTTATTTTTTCTCTCTGAAACCTAAACAGTCACTCAGCAAGTTTTCTACCATGACGTTCGTCCTTACTGTACTTTGTGTCTGTGTGAGAATGAGAGCGAAGAGAGAGAGAGAGAGCATGTGCGTGCGTGTGTGTGTGTGTGTGTGTGTGTGTGTGTGTGTGTGTGAGAGAGAGAGAGAGAGAGAGCATGTGCGTGTGTGTACGTTTCTGCATGTGCGTGTGTGTACGTGTGTACGTTTCTGCATGTGCGTGTTTTACGTGATTTTCTAGATCTTTTGGGGGACAATGATTGCCAGTAGAGTAGTTCAGCCATAGTTTACCACGTTTCCCGAATTACCTCACGTGACTCACGTGACCCGACATGGCGAATCTGATTGGCTAATGCCTCTGAAAAATCGCAATAAAAGGCGACCCAGAGGGGAAGGTAATCCGGGCCATAAGTGAAAGGCCCGGGCGAAGCCAGAACTTCGCAAATCTCAAGCAAGGGAAGGTAATCACTTGGATGGAAGAATTTGCCTTCGACAATGTCAAGACAACTCTCTGTACGCCGCGGCCGCAAGCCAAGGATTTCCCCTGCTGTTCGGGATCTCTCGTTCAGCGACGTTGATGACCCCCAGCCATCGACGTCGGGAATCCAACGCTTGCGGAATGCCCCAGATCCTCTTCTATACCTGTATTCTACAGACGAAGAGGATTATACACCTCCTCTGAAATTGCCTAGGACTAGCGATCTCTCTGGTAAGTTTTCCTTTTTTTGACTTGTAAAAAACATTGACTTTGTTTCTGCATACCAAGACTATTTCCACAGAGAACTCACGTTTACCTTTGTATTTTTTTTTACAGAAGTTGAAATCTCCACTCGATTTGACGGTGACGACTCGGATTGGGAGGGATCCGAGTTCGATACCGAAGAGTCGGGTGTGGACGACGACTCAGATGAAGATTTTGACTATGTCCCGCTGGTGGATACCTCTTTGGACTCCGACGAGCCCCTCACAGAATACGTCAGACGACATTGGGAGCGTAATGCTCCGGGAACTCCCTCTTTTTGTTGGTCGAAGAGGGAGAATTTCGTCAGGCGTCACTGCTTCGAGGGGACACCGGGTGTGAAACACCCCTTGAAGACTCGTCGACCCCATTAGAAGTGTTCACCAGTGTGTTCCCGAGGAGTTGTTTCAGACCATCGTGGACGAGACGAATCGGTAAGTAAAAACAATATCTCTGTATATTCTGACTTGAATATCGTAATGTTTCTACATGTCTTTTTTGAAAACCCCCTGATTTTACAATGTCTTTTTCTTCCAACCACAGGTATGTTCGACAGAACCCGCGCACCCCTTCATCCCATATGAAGGGGTGGGAGGACACAACGGTGCGGGAAGTCCGCTCCTATGTCGGCTTACGATTCCTGATGGCCTTCAGTCGAAGAGGACCAGAGGGAATGGTGGTCGACGGACCCGTTGATGTCCTCGTCGGTGTTCGCCAAGACGATGACCAGGGACCGCTACGATGCCCTGACCTCCGCGCTCCACTTCGCTGATAACGAAGGGAGCATCCCGCGGAGGACAGGCTTTGGAAGCTGCGCCCTGTGTTAGACGTCTTGGAATCGACGTATCGATCCGCCTTCGTCCCGAACAAGAACGTGACCGTCGACGAGAGCTTGTGGGCCTTCAAGGGGCGTCACCACGCCTCCAGTACAATCCGAGCAGAGGGCTAGGAGAGGGCTGAAGGTCTACAAGCTTTGCTCGTGTGACGGTCCAGAGGTAGGGTATACGGCGGCCCTCAAGATCTACATGGGGCAGGACCGCGGCGTATTTCCATCCAGCATGAAGGCCGTCACCGACCTGCTGGAGAAGGCAGATCTATTCGACAAGGGGTACCAGTTTATACACCGACAACTGGTACACCTCCCCGACTCTCTTTCCATTACCTGCAGGCCAGGAAGACCAGTGCAGTTGGGACTGTGCGTCTCAACCGGCGTGGCATGCCCTCGACCTGCAGGCGAGTCGGGACAAATCGACTTCCGGTCCAGCAAGACCGAATGATCTGCCTTCAGTGGGTGGACAAGCGTCCTGTTACGATGCTTTCTACCGCCCACACCAGCAAGGTCGTTACCCTGCCTCCCAACCGCCGAGGGTGGAGAGGTCGAAGCCTGAAGTTGTCGTTGCCTACAACAACGGCATGAAGGGCGTCGACCTCTCGGATCAGCTGGCGCAGTCATATCCAACGACGAGGAAGACCGTCAAATGGTATAAGAAGATTTTCTTCTACCTATTGGATATGACTACGACCAACGCGCTGGCTATCCACCGGGCCCTCGGCGGTAAACTTACTCAGTTTGAGTTCCGAAAGGAACTCGTTCGAGGATTGCTGCAGCAAGGTAAAGCATCTGACCCTTTATTTTTTCTTTATTCTGATAAAGAAATGTTATATTCAATGTTTTACATGTCCTTTTTTGTCTTACAGTCTTTTTTTCTTGCATCTATTTACAGGCGGTCCCCGTGGCTCCCTCCGGCGGAATCCTCCTCACGGCTCGCCACGAGGAGGAGGTTCCCCAGCAGGCACACTTGCCAGTTGACACAACCGCATCGTCGGTGGCGTCGGTGTGTACTCTGCTGGGGAACTACCGGCGCAAGAAAGACACCAGGGTGATGTGCAGTTGCTGCGGCACCTCACTTTGTCCAACACCCTGTTTTCAGGCCTTCCATGCCTGAAGGTCGTTGGGCAACAGTTGTAAATAGTGTAAAATATTTTATGTACATAGTTTCTATGTATTTATTTATTGAAAAAGAAAAAACACCGTGCTTTCAGGCAGTTCATGCCTGAAGATAATTTGAAAAGAAAAAACACCGTGCTTTCAGGCATTTCATGCCTGAAGCTTGGATAAAGGAATATTGTACATAGTTTCTATGTATTTATCATTGAAAATGGAAAACACCGTGCTTTCAGGCATTTCATGGCTGAAGATAATTTGAAAATGACAAACTTTGATATTCTTTATGTAAGTAATGTGTATATATACTATACATATACTATTTATGCATTTGTATATGAAATTTTGATAAAAATAAAATTGAAGTTTTACGCTATGTTTCGATCTCACGCATAGACAAACCATCGACTTTACACCCTAAAATTTGTGATATACACGTAAATTGGACTTTATACTATAGTATGAAGCAATAAAATCGTTCATAGGACATATAATAAAGATACAGTGAGTCTACAAACTTGACATGTTTCTTGAGTACAAAAACTTACGTTGCGGTTACTCGCAACCAACCATAAGAGCGCGCTGAAACTTCGCGTGCGTGATGAGACGGCCCGTGCGCGACGAGCGCGCGCTCCCGGCTTGACGAGAGTTGCCGCTTCTATTTCCCGTCAAGTTAGGTTTACAACATTGTTCCGACCCGTCGGTAAGGGGATATATATACATATATATATATATATATATCCCCTTACCGACGGGTCGGAACAATGTTGTAAACCTAACTTGACGGGAAATAGAAGCGGCAACTCTCGTCAAGCCGGGAGCGCGCGCTCGTCGCGCACGGGCCGTCTCATCACGCACGCGAAGTTTCAGCGCGCTCTTATGGTTGGTTTGCGAGTAACCGCAACGTAAAGTTTTTGTACTCAAGAAACATGTCAAAAGTTTGTAGACTCACTGTATCTTTATTATATGTCCTATGAACGATTTTATTGCTTCATACTATAGTATAAAGTCCAATTTACGTGTATATCACAAATTTTAGGGTGTAAAGTCGATGGTTTGTCTATGCGTGAGATCGAAACATAGCGTAAAACTTCAATTTTATTTTTATCAAAATTTCATATACAAATGCATAAATAGTATATGTATAGTATATATACACATTACTTACATAAAGAATATCAAAGTTTGTCATTTTCAAATTATCTTCAGCCATGAAATGCCTGAAAGCACGGTGTTTTCCATTTTCAATGATAAATACATAGAAACTATGTACAATATTCCTTTATCCAAGCTTCAGGCATGAAATGCCTGAAAGCACGGTGTTTTTTCTTTTTCAATAAATAAATACATAGAAACTATGTACATAAAATATTTTACACTATTTACAACTGTTGCCCAACGACCTTCAGGCATGGAAGGCCTGAAAGCAGGGTGTTGGACAAAGTGAGGTGCCGCAGCAACTGCACATCACCCTGGTCTCCTTCCTGCGCCGGTGGTTCCTCCAGCAGAGCACACACCGACGCCACCGACGATGCGGTGTGTCAACTGGCAAGTGTGCCTGCTGGGAACCTCCTCCTCGTGGCGAGCCTGAGGAGGATTCCGCCGGAGGGAGCCACGGGGACCGCCTGTAAATAGATGCAAGAAAAAAAGACTGTAAGACAAAAAAGGACATGTAAAACATTGAATATAACATTTCTTTATCAGAATAAAGAAAAAATAAAGGGTCAGATGCTTTACCTTGCTGCAGCAATCCTCGAACGAGTTCCTTTCGGAACTCAAACTGAGTAAGTTTACCGCCGAGGGCCCGGTGGATAGCCAGCGCGTTGGTCGTAGTCATATCCAATAGGTAGAAGAAAATCTTCTTATACCATTTGACGGTCTTCCTCGTCGTTGGATATGACTGCGCCAGCTGATCCGAGAGGTCGACGCCCTTCATGCCGTTGTTGTAGGCAACGACAACTTCAGGCTTCGACCTCTCCACCCCTCGGCGGTTGGGAGGCAGGTAACGACCTTGCTGTGTGGGCGGTAGAAAGCATCGTAACAGGACGCTTGTCCACCCACTGAAGGCAGATCATTCCGGTCTTGCTGGACCGGAAGTCGATTTGTCCCCGACTCGCCTGCAGGTCCGAGGGCATGCCACGCCGGTTGAGACGCACAGTCCCAACTGCACTGGTCTTCCTGGCCTGCAGGTAATGGAAGAGAGTCGGGGAGGTGTACCAGTTGTCGGTGTATAACTGGTACCCCTTGTCGAATAGATCTGCCTTCTCCAGCAGGTCGGTGACGGCCTTCATGCTGGATGGAAATACGCCGCGGTCCTGCCCCATGTAGATCTTGAAGGCCGCCGTATACCCTGCCTCTGGACCGTCGGACGAGCAAAGCTTGTAGACCTTCAGCCCTCTCCTAGCCCTCTTGCTCGGATTGTACTGGAGGGCGTGGTGACGCCCCTTGAAGGCCCACAAGCTCTCGTCGACGGTCACGTTCTTGTTCGGGACGAAGGCGGATCGATACGTCGATTCCAAGACGTCTAACACAGGGCGCAGCTTCCAAAGCCTGTCCTCCGCGGGATGCTCCCCTTCGTTATCAGCGAAGTGGAGCGCGGAGGTCAGGGCATCGTAGCGGTCCCTGGTCATCGTCTTGGCGAACACCGACGAGGACATCAACGGGTCCGTCGACCACCATTCCCTCTGGTCCCTCTTCGACTGAAGGCCCATCAGGAATCGTAAGCCGACATAGGAGCGACTTCCCGCACCGTTGTGTCCTCCCACCCTTCATATGGGATGAAGGGGTGCGCGGGTTCTGTCGAACATACCTGTGGTTGGAAGAAAAAGACATTGTAAAATCAGGGGGTTTTCAAAAAAAGACATGTAGAAAATTACGATTTTCAAGTCAGAATATACAGAGATATTGTTTTTTACTTACCGATTCGTCTCGTCCACGAATGGTTCCTGAAACAACTCCTCTGGGAACACACTGGTGAACACTTCTAATGGGCTCGACGAGTCCATCAAGGGGTGCTTTCACACCCGGTGTCCCCTCGAAGCAGTGACGCCTGACGAAATTCTCCCTCTTCGACCACAAAAAGAGGGAGTTTCCCGGAGCATTACGCTCCCAATGTCGTCTGACGTATTCTGTGAGGGGCTCGTCGGAGTCCAAAGAGGTATCCACCAGCGGGACATAGTCAAAATCTTCATCTGAGTCGTCGTCCACACCCGACTCTTCGGTATCGAACTCGGATCCCTCCCAATCCGAGTCGTCACCGTCAAATCGAGTGGAGATTTCAACTTCTGTAAAAAAAATACAAAGGTAACGTGAGTTCTCTGTGGAAATAGTCTTGGTATGCAGAAACAAAGTCAATGTTTTTTACAAGTCAAAAAAAGGAAAACTTACCAGAGAGATCGCTAGTCCTAGGCAATTTCAGAGGAGGTGTATAATCCTCTTCGTCTGTAGAATACAGGTATAGAAGAGGATCTGGGGCATTCCGCAAGCGTTGGATTCCCGACGTCGATGGCTGGGGGTCATCAACGTCGCTGAACGAGAGATCCCGAACAGCAGGGGAAATCCTTGGCTTGCGGCCGCGGCGTACAGAGAGTTGTCTTGACATTGTCGAAGGCAAATTCTTCCATCCAAGTGATTACCTTCCCTTGCTTGAGATTTGCGAAGTTCTGGCTTCGCCCGGGCCTTTCACTTATGGCCCGGATTACCTTCCCCTCTGGGTCGCCTTTTATTGCGATTTTTCAGAGGCATTAGCCAATCAGATTCGCCATGTCGGGTCACGTGAGTCACGTGAGGTAATTCGGGAAACGTGGTAAACTATGGCTG
Source organism: Penaeus monodon (assembly GCF_015228065.2). Classification (NCBI taxonomy): domain Eukaryota; kingdom Metazoa; phylum Arthropoda; class Malacostraca; order Decapoda; family Penaeidae; genus Penaeus; species Penaeus monodon. Next base: position 20,865 of record NW_023658255.1, read on the forward strand.
AACTACTCTACTGGCAATCATTGTCCCCCAAAAGATCTAGAAAATCACGTAAAACACGCACATGCAGAAACGTACACACGTACACACACGCACATGCAGAAACGTACACACACGCACATGCTCTCTCTCTCTCTCTCTCTCACACACACACACACACACACACACACACACACACACACGCACATGCTCTCTCTCTCTCTCTTCGCTCTCATTCTCACACAGACACAAAGTACAGTAAGGACGAACGTCATGGTAGAAAACTTGCTGAGTGACTGTTTAGGTTTCAGAGAGAAAAAATAAAGAAATTACTAATAACATTTCAAAAACCGGGATTCCTCGGTGACCGTCCTCTCCCCGTCACCGCAGGAGTCCCTTTTACACCCTTTTACACACGCTCACACATTTATCCCCTTTCACAATACTACCACACAACTTACTTCTTCCTTTTTCAAATACTTACTGCAATGACCATCCTCTCCCGTCACTGTACGAACAAATTGCACGTGTGTAGGCGTCCCCGTCGGGAAAGGTATGTATTACGATTAGCACGCTAGTAGACGTACCCATCGGGACGGGTCCACTAACCTCACGCGTATAGGCGGGAGCGGGACCGCTTATGCGAAAAACACGTCGAACAAGCACAAACACGACAAATAAACACGTATATCGAACTAAACATATCACTATATTTGTATAATCATATTCAAGCATATTAACTTTTATATTCATACAAAATAGCTCAAAAACATTCATATATACAGGGATACAATTGCACGTGTATAGGCGTCCCCGTCGGGACGGTATTACGACTATCACGCCAATAGGCGTGCCCGCGTACCGTTATTACTGTAATTATTACTGTTATAATAATTATTTTTATTATACTTATTATTATTATTGTTATTATTACAGTTATAATATATTTTTTGGCAATAATACTAATAATTAAGATAATAGTAATAATAATAATAATAATAATAATAAAATAAATAATAAATAATAATAATATAATAATAATCAAATGTTATCAAATTCACTTAATTCTCACTTTTATCATCAATAATGAAATGATTAATACAAATCTGGAAATTAATATCATTATTACCCTAATAATTGCCGAAATCACCAAAGAAATCGAAAAACGTTATTTTGGAGTATACTCTCAAAAGGCTATATTTCGCTAGATTTTGCCGCTTTTTCGACTTTTGGGAATGTTTTTCTTTTACCTTTTTTATATTATATATGGAGACAATTCCTGTTATTATCATCATCATTATCATGATTATCATCATTATTATCGTTATCATCATCATTATCATCATTATCATCATCATTATCATCATTATTGCAATTATTATCATCATTATTGCAATTGTTATCATTATTATTGCGATCATTGGAGTTTGCAATAATATAATAACCACAACAATAATAATAGTAATAACAATAATAACGATTTTATAATAATTATTTATATCATTCTCTTAATTAGTATCGTTATTACTGTAATTATTACTGTTATAATAATTATTTTTGCAATTATACTACCAGTACAAATAATAATAATGATAATAACAATAATAATACTAATAACAATATTATAACCACTAGCATTATTATTATTATTATTATTATACTTATTATTATTATTGTTATTATTACAGTTATAATATATTTTTTGGCAATAATACTAATAATTAAGATAATAGTAATAATAATAATAATAATAATAATAATAATAATAATAATAATAATAATAATAATAATATAATAATAATAATATATAATAAAATAATAATAATAATAATAATAATAATAATAATATTCAAATGTTATCAAAATTCTCTTTATTCTCACTTTTATCATCATTATTGTTATGATTAATACAATTCTGGTAATTATTATCATTATTACCCTAATAATTGCCGAAATCACCAAAGAAATGGAAAAAAACGTCATTTTGGAGTATACTCTCAAAAGGCTATATTTCGCTAGATTTTGCCGCTATTTCGACATTTGGGAATGTTTTTCTTTTACCTTTTTTATATTATATATGGAGACAATTCCTGTTATTATCATCATCATTATCATGATTATCATCATTATTATCGTTATCATCATCATTATCATCATTATCATTATCATCATTATTGCAATTATTATCATCATTATTGCAATTATTATCATCATTATTGCAATTGTTATCATTATTATTGCAATCATTGGAGTTATAGTATATATTTTTGCAATAATACTAATAACCACAACAATAATAATAGTAATAACAATAATAATAACAAAATAACGATTTTATAATAATTATTTATATTATTATCTTAATTAGTATCGTTATTACTGTAATTATTACTGTTATAATAATTATTTTTTGCAATTATACTACCAGTACAAATAATAATAATGATAATAATAACAATAATAATACTAATAACAATATTATAACCACTAGCATTATTATTATTATTATTATACTTATTATTATTATTGTTATTATTACAGTTATAATATATTTTTTGGCAATAATACTAATAATTAAGATAATAGTAATAATAATAATAATAATAATAATAATAATAATAATAATAATAATAATAATAATAATAATAATAATAATAATAATAATAATAATAATAATATTCAAATGTTATCAAAATTCTCTTTATTCTCACTTTTATCATCATTATTGTTATGATTAATACAATTCTGGTAATTATTATCATTATTACCCTAATAATTGCCGAAATCACCAAAGAAATCGAAAAAACGTCATTTTGGAGTATACTCTCAAAGGCAATATTTCGCTAGATTTTGCCGCTTTTTCGACTTTTGGGAATGTTTTTCTTTTACCTTTTTTATATTATATATGGAGACAATTCCTGTTATTATCATCATCATTATCATGATTATCATCATTATTATCGTTATCATCATCATTATCATCATTATCATCATTATCATCATCATTATCATCATTATTGAAATTATCATCATCATTATTGCAATTGTTATCATTATTATTGCAATATTGGAGTTATAGTATATATTTTTGCAATAATACTAATAACCACAACAATAATAATAGTAATAACAATAATAATAACAATAATAACGATTTTATAATAATTATTTATATCATTATCTTAATTAGTATCGTTATTACTGTAATTATTACTGCTATAATAATTATTTTTTCAATTATACTAGTAGTACAAATAATAATAATGATAATAATAACAATAATAATACTAATAACAATATTATAACCACTAGCATTATTATTATTATTATTATACTTATTATTATTATTGTTATTATTACAGTTATAATTATTTTTTTGGCAATAATACTAATAATTAAGATAATAGTAATAATAATAATAATAATAATAATAATAATAATAATAATAATAATAATAATAATAATAATAATAATAATAATAATAATAATAATAATTAATAATAATATTCAAATGTTATCAAAATTCTCTTTATTCTCACTTTTATCATCATTATTGTTATGATTAATACAATTCTGGTAATTATTATCATTATTACCCTAATAATTGCCGAATCACCAAAGAAATCGAAAAAACGTCATTTTGGAGTATACTCTCCAAAGGCTATATTTCGCTAGATTTTGCCGCTTTTTCGACTTTTGGGAATGTTTTTCTTTTACCTTTTTTATTATATATGGAGACAATTCCTGTTATTATCATCATCATTATCATGATTATCATCATTATTATCGTTATCATCATCATTATCATCATTATCATCATCATTATCATCATTATTGCAATTATTATCATCATTATTGCAATTGTTATCATTATTATTGCAATATTAT
>NW_023658256.1:0-2500 GCF_015228065.2 Penaeus monodon
CAGATTGAACATTCTGTCTGATCTATTTCGCTTCCAGAGTCACCATGCCCAGATCTTACCACCTCTGCCCCCAGGGCTGGCTGGCCAGACCCAACACTGCAATCAGCACATGCTCACAAAGACACTATGTCTGGTCACTTACATGTGTTTCCGGCCAGCCAGCCCCCCCAGGGCTGACTGGCCGTACACGTGACATCGCACTCAGTGCTTGCCCCAAGACATCACATCGTATTCGTACTTATCTATGGAAATAAAGAGTCAAGCTGTTTAACAACTATCACAGGCCAACCAGTCATAATTATTATATAAGACTAAAAAGCCCTTACACGTGGGATGCTACCTCTTCACCACCATCTCACACATTGCCACCAATGTGGGGGAAAAATGTTGGCGAAGGCATGACATACAGGTTGGGGACACCCGGGTTAAAAATGGAAGAATAAATTATTAGAAATCACCAGGGCTTATCGACCCATTTTCGTCGGGAGCAGGTGGCAAAATAATAAGGACAGATATTTGATATATTTTAAACTTGGGTATATTACATTTTCCCACAAAGTGACGAGTATCATTCGAAGAAATGGTACTGATCTAAAAAAAAATGGCCCCGTGAACAGGAACATTAACCTTTAAATGCCTGTAGCTCAAAATTATATTTCTTGCATTTAAATAGGAGCAGATGAGCGAAAATCATTGCGAATCTATTATATGTTCTCATGCTTATAGATTGTAGCGAGATCTAAAAATGGCTAGTTTTTTTTTTTGATAAAGTGAATATCTGAAGTGTGGGTAGGAATTTTATCACGAAATTGGAACTCGGCGCTTTTTATGTACCAGTGCATATCATGAAGGCGCATTTCGTCTCATATTAAAAATATATAGATAGATATAATAAACCAGCATTATTAGTATTATTTTATTATGGATTATAATAAGACAAGCCATGGAACTCAAAGATAAATAACAAGCTCGAACCACCTCATGAAAGCGTGAAACCGTTATGACATCATTATGTACTGTTATGAACACGGTGCAGGTGATCATTTTGATGATTTTTTACGAGTGTTTTTCTCATCAGAGTGAACTTTCCTTTGATACTTTAAGGGCAGAGGTTCTTAACTTTTTTTAGAGTCAAGGACCCCTTGAAATAATCTGATGAAAATACCGACTCCCTTTCCCCAGAAATATTCACATAAACAAAACTTTGCATGCAGTTTGTAGAGTGTACTTTATATATTGAGATATTATTGTCTAATGCAAGTATGAGATACAAAAAATAGTAAACATTAGCGTAAAAAATCTAGAAAACGAAGAAAATCGGAGCAAAAGTAATTTTACTTCTTTAAATTTACTTTCAGGGACCCCTGAAACCCATCCAAGGACCAAAAGGTTAAGCGCCCATGATTAAAAGGAAATATTGTTTCAAAGCTAAAAGTTTTTAGGGAACATAATAATAGTTATAAGGGTTGCACTACAAGTATGGTTGCTTACAGGCATAATTACGCAGTATTTTGCTGTAGTTTGGGATGCCCAAAAATATACGCGATCTGAAAGATTAATCATAATATTTCTTTAAAATTTACACTGCTTATCAAACTGAAATGTATGTTTTGCTTTTTAATATAATACATTTTTTAAAAAAAATGTATAAACATTTTTATCAGTAGATTTAAAAACGTTTCAAACATTTTAACACTTTAACCCCAAAAGGTATTCCCGGATAATGACCTTAGCTTTTTGACGTGGCAAATAATTTTAAATAATCAATAAAATTTCCCTTTTGTTTCCGAAAAAAGGCCCTTGCGTTTCAATACTTTTCCTTAATAATTTTACCCCCTTTTCCCAAGCAAAGTGGATGTTTTTGAAATAAGTCATGATAGAAATTTGGAAGGTATTGCATTTTTCTGAATATCCAGTTTGGAAATTTTATGTATGATTACCAAAATACGAAATTTTCTGGGGAGCGGCATAAACAATAGGAATACGGGATTAAACCAAGCTGGCCCATGAATAATTGCTTTTAACTTTCTCAAAGAAAAATAAAAGGGGCAACGGCCGTTTTTTTCCGCCTAATCTGCTATTATATGGGGTTGCCCAGAACTATGCTGAGCCACATCTCGCAGCCCGGCTTTGGGTGAATTATGAAAAACGAAACTTCTTTAATTGTTGATTAGCACTTAGCAAAAAAATCCGACCAAAAAAATAAAATTCAACCACAGTAAAAAGGAAAAGGAAATTTTTTTTAAAAAACTATTGTACCTTGTAAACCCTTTAGACCCCTCTGTTTTAAAAGGCTTCCACTGTGAGATATACTTTAAAAAGCTTTGTCAACACTTATTCTTTTTTTAAAAAATAATTATTAAATATGGATGCACTTTTCATTTAAGAGATGAATAAAATGTCGTAATTGAAAAAACCCACTTCCTGTGAAATCTTTTTCCCGCTTCCCCCCCAAAATTCGGGTGTGTATTTTAAGGGTCAGAACATTTTTGGGCATACC
>NW_023658256.1:7500-12500 GCF_015228065.2 Penaeus monodon
CCAACTGCTACCTCTGCTTCTAATTATGTGACCATTTTGTTTTTTTATTTTATAAATCCCTACTAATGTACTCGATATAGTTTTCTACTTTGTACTAGTATACGTTCTCACTATCTTTGTACAAAAAGAACCCTTATAATTAATGGAACAAAGTTTTTTTGACTGACTTCAACTCTATTATCTCCCTCTCTCACTCTCTCTCCCTCTCTCTCCCTCTCCTCCTCTCTCCCCTCTCTCTCTCCTCTCTCCTCTCTCTCTCTCTCTATATAAATATATATATATATATATATCAATCTCTATCTCCATCTCAAACTCTCTCTCTCTCTCTCTCTCTCTCCTCTCCCTCCTCTCTCTCTCCCCTCTCTCTTCTCTCACTATATATATATATTATAAAATATATTTTATATATATATATAATATTATATATATATATTATGTATGTGTGTGTGTGCGTGTGCGTGTGCGGGTGTGTGTTGGTTTTGTGTGTGCGCGCGCGCGTGCGTGTGTGTGTTTTGTGAGGTATTTTCCAATATCTATTTTATGGTGATAAAGATGATAGAATTTATATTTCTCAAAAACCCTCCTCCCTTTCACGAACATGTTTAGAAATCTCTTTTTGGTAAAAAAATTAAGATATCATATAATTGGTCTTCCAGATATCAATGCTTTACCTCAAGCCCACGACTTACTTTTTTAGCGAGCTTGCTTTCTGATGTAAAGGGTTTTGCAATTATTCTCTTTCCCAATAGTATGACTTTACCAAGCATACTAATGGACAGAAAAAAGAGAAATTTTGTATTTTATTCTTATAAAAAAATAGAAATTATGATTTTTTCACAAGATTTGATACATTCATGGTCAAATTTGTAACCGGACTTTTGACGGAAATGAAGGTTGTCTCTCATTGTCTTCGCTGACATCGAGACAAACGTTCAGGTTCCAAAATTGAACTCTTGTTGTTCTGCGGCTGCGGTTTACTGTGATGAGGGAAACGGGTCCCTCTCCGGTTACGTCTGCTTAAAATGTCGACAAACAAGGAATGAGGGGAACGAGGGACGAGAGGGTAGAAAGAACGGGTAAGTGGAAATGAGGGAGCGGAAGTAAAAGTGACAGAGGGGGAGGGAAGGAGGTGTACAAAGATAGACGGCAATGTTTTGGGAAATGGAGAAAAAAACAGTGGGAAGAGGGAAATAGGCCACGGAAGGAAAGTGGACACTAACATCTGAAAAAGAAGAGGGAAATAGAGGGACTGTGACTGGCAACACCGACCACGGAAACGGGTTAATGAAACAAATTATCTAATCATTTTGCTGAGGTTTTCTCTTTTTCATGGCTCACTTATCCTATCCTCTCCAATCGTAAGTGATAAAAATACTATGACTCTCTCCCTTCTCTCTCTCTCTGTGTCTCTCTCTGTCTGTTGTCTGTCTGTCTGTCTGTCTGTCTATCTCTCTCTCTCTCTCTCTCTCTCTCTCTCTCTCGCGCGCGCGCGCCGCGGGACGCATCCCTAGATAGATATTTGTCGAGGCATCGTTTAAAGCTTTGTATTAAGGCGACAGAGCTTGATAACTTGTTTTTATCATATCTTGATAAAGTAATGGTATTGATAACAATAATAAGGGAAACCATATATAATTTAAAAACTATGTCTAATATTTTCTAATATTTTTATATCCCTTTTATAATTTTCTTGACAGTATTATTGCAGTGGTATTGTTACAAAAATATAAATCCAACTTGAAAGAACTTCAACTAGGATCCCTGTTCTTTAAGTTTTATATTATCACTCTCTAACCGAAAAACTATTTATTTACACTATTTACAGTACATTTCACAATAATGGTACAAAAATTCAAAAAGCATTGACGACTCGAGTGTATGATTTTCAACGAAATGGCTATAAAAAGCGACATCATTTTGTATTTATATTATTTTGTATTTAGAGTGAACAGTGTGCAGGATTCATGTTGAAAAAAATATAAGTAAAGCGACGGGGGAATAATAACTACATAAGAATCCGTGTGTTTTCTTGTTCTTCCCTTTGTTGTTTTGTTCAAAAGTGGATAATATATAGTAGAAACGGAATGAAAATCTATGATTTATGCTTATTGGATGAATAGAAGAAATGTTTGTACACAGATCAACATGGCAGAAGCCAGCGATAGAATGGTGGAGATGGCAACAGCCACTGCTTAAAAAAAGAAAAAAAAATACACACACACACACATACACACACACACACACACACACACACACACACACACACACACACACACATACATACATATATATATATATATATATATATATGAATATACATACATATGTACATATATACATATATGTATATGTATGTATCTATGTATGCATATATACGTATATATATATACATATATATATATATATATATATATATATATATATATATATATATATATATATATATATATGTGTGTGTGTGTGTGGTGTGTGTGTGTGTGGGGTGTGTGTGTGTGTGTGTGTGTGTGTGTGTGTGTGGTGTGTGTGTTTGTATATATATATATATATATATATATATATATATTATATATATATATATATACATATATATATATAATATATATTTATATATATATAATTTTAAAATTATATATTATATATATATATATGGGCAATTAGTAAGAGAGGTTGTCGTGGTTAGATCATTGATAATAAGTGCTAAAAATTACGAGTGAAAAGTGATCTGTGATAGTGCTCCATAAGAGAGAAAGATTCGTGAATGCAAAGAGCTTATAATCCAGCCAGAATAGAAAATAATTCATCCATATGTCTCACAAGCCTGTAAAATTCAAAATTAGCCCATGCATACGTGGTCGTTTAAACTAATAGAGATGCCAGAAAGTGCCATCTAGGAAAGCTAGACCTCATTACTATGCTAAATAAGGTCATGTCCTAATGCTCATCGAGAGTGCCACGATAGATAGAATTAACGAAAAAAAAAATCAATCCACCAACAGAACAAAATACCAAATTACGAAATCATTAGAAAATAACAAGCCTTACCGGTCGTTGAGTAACACAAATCGCGTGTACCACAGTTTCCCCTCAGGTATATTCGCTAAGGAACAGCCAAACCGCCAGTATGTAAGTACAGTGCATCACAAAAACCAGGTAGGTTTAAATATGGTTACCATAAAGCGACAAACATAATCAACCACCCGCCAGATAAAATAGGCATTCAGAAAGCGTAATTCAAGCGACATTCATAAGTAGGTGCACAGGATGTATGCGCAGGTGTGTGTTCGCATACATGGGAGTGAGTATACACATATATATGTATGTGCATGTGATGTGCGCATGCGTCTATACATGGGTATACGAGTGCTTGTATGTAGTTGCGTATAATGCAAGAGTGTGTATGCATATCACATGCAAGGGAGCGTATGTAAAGGTGTATGCTTGCGTGTGCATGTGCAAGAAAATTGAACATATACGTGGTACTTGAGGCATTTGCAGGTGAACAACTGTGTCTGCACTAGGCATATATGCACATAAATATAATCAGTGTATAAAATATAATCACACATATACACACTTCTGATTGTTAAGCCCATGCTCACGGGAGTATACCCTGGCGTAGTGAGCAGGCCGTGCGACACATAAGTACACACTAGACACTGCCAACCCTGCTGGAGGGGCTTATCAGCGGCATCCCGGCTAAACTGCTCCCCCTTCCACCAAGATACACCTAAGCCAGTAGGTGGGAGGTAACTCTGTTGCCTACCTCTCAATCAAAAAAACATGACTGCACAAACAGAGCAACGGCCCTCATTCCCCTGGGGCGAAGGAGCCCCTGGTTACGTCGGCGATAACCATATGATATAAGGACAATGAAAACTGAATCCGACTTGCTAGCATTACTTGAGGAACTCTCTTTCATCAAATAAGATATTGTAGGATTCTGTGAGGTTAGAAGACTAGGCAAAGAGCAGAATATACTAAATGATGGACATGTGCTCTATTGGAGAGGTAAACCCCAGGGATTAGGCTTCTTAGTTCACAAATTGTTTAGAAAAGAATATCGTGGAATTCTATAGTATAAGCGAAAGAGTGGTTTCAGTAACAGTAAAACTAAACAATAGGTACAACTTAAAGATTGTTCAAGTCTATGCTCCAACCTGCAGCCAAAGTGATGAAGAAAGAGAGAGCTTCTATGAAGATGTTCATTTAGCCAGCGAGAGAGTAAAAAAAAAAAACATTTCACAATAATTAAGGAAGATTTTAATGCCAAATAGGTAAAAAGACTAGGAGAAACCGCAATAGGGAATCACGGAATAGGTACTAGGAATGAGGAAGTGGGCATGGAAGTCGCTATCTGACATCAAAACGAAATTGACTTCATAATTTCAATAGCACGATATAATAAAAAATATGGAAGTTGTTTAATTAAGTAGTTTATTGGCAGTGACCATAGAATGGTCAGAGGCCAAATTAAATAACAACTCAGAAGGGAAAGGAGTAAACTCATACGAAAACCGCAGCCAAATTTCGCTAACTTGAAGACCAGAGAGACAGAATGGATGTTTTGGATGTTTAACCTTAACATCCAAAACAGATATTCTCTTCTCAGCGACGAAGATCTCAACATTGACTAAATCAAAAAACAGTTCAATGACATAATAAAGGAAGCTGCACTAGAAGTAGGTGGTAAGAACGTCAAGCAAAGCACCAGCAAGTCTCGGTAGAAAGTAAAGTGCTTATGCAAAAACGTAGGGTCATGAAATTATCGTCAATCAGGGACAAAATAGAATTAGCCGAACTAACAGACTATAAATAAAAAGAAGAGGGAAGATGTACAGAAATTCAGTTCTCAGATAATAAATGAAACAGTGATCTCAGGTACTAGCATGAAAACAGTTAAAAGGAGACTCGGAATAGGAAGAAATCAATTGTATGCAACAAAGAAACCAGATGGAGAAGTAACATACAATAAGAATGAAATCATAAGAGTAGTGGAGGAC
>NW_023658256.1:20000-22500 GCF_015228065.2 Penaeus monodon
TTAAAAACCCGGTTCACTTTAGGTACTTTCCCTCTTCGTTTTGGGGGCCCTTTCTTTCATAAAACCGGCCCCTTCTAGGGCCTTTTAGTCCATTGCTCTAGTTTCTCTTTAACATGTCTCTCTATCATTTGGGGCATTTGCCCCCACATAAAAAATTATATCCCCTGGTGATGGCCTTCGTAAATTTCCTCCCCGGGGCAGACCCAAACCATGACAAAATGCAAAAAATAATGGGACTGGTGCCCTGGGGTAACCCCCCTTTCAATTTTTTCTCAAAATTTTTTTTCGCTTTTTCCCCGACTGGGGATCTAACTTTGTTGATTTTTAAATACGGTTCATATCCTGTACTAATCTTACCAAAAGCCCCTCTGGGACCCCCATTTGGCCTAAGCAATTTTTAAAATTTTTTTATCTAGGTTTTCTCTATCCGCAGGGCTTTTTTTTTTTTTAATTAATAAACCCCCATTTTCAGCTCCTGCTTGTCCGCCCTTCCCCGTACTTTTCCCTCAGCAAAAACCCTTTTGTGCGTAAAAAATTTCATTTTGTTGTACCAAAGTCCCGGTATGGGGGGGAAAACCAAACTGTTCCTCAAATGATTTTAAAACCCAAAAAATTCCCCTGGGAAACCGATTGTTTTTATTATTCTCTCCCAGTCTTTATTTTTGTGTGACATGAGCTTTATGCCTCTATAGTTTCCGCATTCCTGAAAGTCCCCTTTGTTCTTTAAAAATTTGGGGATCGTGTTTTTTCCATTCCTAAGGCATATGCCAGTGGGTTTTAAAAATGTCATTAAAAAAATTTCGTCATTTAATTTCCACTCCTGTAAATTTTTTATGGGGTTTCCAAAAATTTCCCCCCCCGCTGGTAGTTTTCAGGGCCCAAAACCTTTTTCCCATTCTTCACTTTTTCAAGGCAACTTTAACCCCCATTTTAAGTAAAATTTTTTTTCCACGGGTTTTCCCCCTTTAAAGGTTGGAAAGCTTTTTATTTTAAAAGTTTTAAATTTTCCAAACCATTCCCTCATGGGGCCCGGAAGTATTCTTTCCCATCGATTCTTTTTTCTATTTTGTATTGCTTAATATTTCCATTGGCACCTTTAAACGTTTTTCTTTATACTCATCTTGCGGGGTTTTTATTTTTTTTCCCTTTTCCCAAAATTTTCCCCCCCGCCTTTATAATTCCCCTCTTTACCAAATTTTTAGGGTTTTGTACAGTTTTTAATTGCCCGTGGCCTTCTCCTTTTGCAATGCACGCTTAGTGGGTTTTTAAATTTTTTTGCTTCTTTGAAGCTTTGAAAGGGGCTCTTTCCGTTCCCTTGGGGTTTTGGTTCCCCTTTTTTTCCTTTCATTTCCTTTCTTTCCTTCCCCCCCCACTGCCAAAATGTTAAAACCCCCTTTGTTCCCCGCCAGGTCTCCTTTTTCTTTTTTTTTATTCCCCGGAAAAATTTCCCCCCCAAACGTTTCCTTTGCCCTTTTTCTTAAAAATTTTTTTAAAAATGAAAAAAGGGTCTCCCAATTTCTTTTTTCCCCCTTTTTTTAACTCCATTTTTCACATTTTTAAAAAAAAAATTTCTCCGGGCACTTTCCTTTCCCCTTTGGGGTTTCCCCCATTTCCCAATTTTTTTCGTTTTTCCTTTCCCCGCTTTATTGGGTTTGATAGGTTTTTAATTTTGTCTTTCAAAAAATTTGGGCCTATGCACATTCCCCTGGTGGAAATTTGCAATCGAATACATTTCCTTTATTTTTTTTGCCTCCTTCCCTGCTATGCAATCTTCGGGGTATTATTTTGCCACTTTTGTAGGGAAAACTTCTGTTTTTCTAGTTTCATTTAAGTATGTGTTGACAATGGCCCTACCTCCTGCTGTTAACCCCCGCCTACAAAACGGTCCCCCCCTGAAAATTAAATATAAACCCCCTCCATGCCTACCCCTGCACTCCCAATCCTGTTTTTACTTCGCCCACACGTACTTTAAATTTTACCCCCCACCCCCCCAGTACTTCTAATGGTTTGGGACATTTTGTTTTAAAAAAATGTCCGGGGATTGTCCCCAAAATTTTTTCCTTTTTTTTTTTCCCCCTTTTTTTTTTTTTTTCCCTTTTTTTTTTTTTTTTTTTTTTTTTTTTTTTCATTCCCGGTTTTTTTTTTTTTAAAACCCTTTTTTTTTTCCTTTTCCCCCCTTTTTTTTTTTTTTTTTTTTCTTTTTTTCGTTTCCTTTTTTTTTTTCCCTTTCCTCTTCCCGCTCCATTTTAACGATAGGTTCCATGTTTTAACCATTTCCTTTTCCCCCTTTACCTTTTCCCAAAACCCCAAAATTTTTTTTTCCCCCTTTTAAAAATCTTCTTCCCCCCCTTGGGCAAAAATTTTTAACCCCCTTTCTCTTTGTTGGGAAGCCCTAGTCCCCTTTTTCCCTTTAAACCCATCCCCCTGCGCTTTCCCTACTCCGGCTAGCCCTTTCTCCGTCCCTTTGATTTTTTTTCCCCCACATTTATTGTTCCCCCCG
>NW_023658257.1:0-24707 GCF_015228065.2 Penaeus monodon
GTTGAAAAAAAATTTTAAAAAATAGTATAAAAAACATTTTTTTTTTTTATGTAGCTAAATTGCATACAGCACTTCAAAATCATGTAAATGCACATTTAAATCTTTATAAAATTTGTGCACAATTACACAGTATAAAAAATTTTTTGGGTTTTAAACCAATTATTAATTATAAAATTATGCTTTTTATCTTTTTTTTCATTATCCTTATCATCATTTTATCCATACTCTGACCTAATATCATTACCAAAAATTATACAAAAGCCAAAAATTCCCTTAAATACTAAAATTGTTCCCTTATGAAACTTTTTCCCTCAGAATCTATTTTTCTATCACTACAACTAATTCGCATTACTATATTTTTTTTAAATTAATTTATTCAAATTGCTCAATTTTTTTTATTTTTGCAGTGTAATATACAATTATTTTTTACACTTTTGTTTCTGAAAAAAGCCAAATACACACTATCAACCCTTTGGGTATACTGAACACTTTGTCTTCATATTTGGAATAAAAATCTCTGGATATAAAGTAATGGGTTATTTTTTAGCTTGAAGTGCTCAGAAACTATGGTTCCAATGTGGGGAAAAAGGGGGAAGTTTGCCTGTACATGAAGGGAAATTAACTCAGACTTTTAAATATTCCTATTTTGGAAACATACTTAAAAAAAGGTATATTTTTTTTTTTTTTATGATATTCATATTTTTTTTAGTAATCCTTCGTACCCTTTGCAGATATCAAATAACAAAAAATATACTAAAAGGGATTGCAAATTACCTAAAATTACTTATTTAGGCAATGACACGTTGAAAGTGAAAAATGTAAATACTTTAAGAAAACAAAAAAAACTTGGCGGGAAAAAGTAAAAAAATTTGGAAGACATTATTTTCCCCCTCAATTAGGTTTTCTATAGCCCTATCTGGCCTTTCCAAGTTGTAAAAACGAAAGGATGTAAGGTTTGCAGCAATGTGTTTAAAAAAGGTTGTGTACAGGTCCCCCCCCCCCCATCCCTGATGTAAACCCTGAGTAAAAACCCTGATGCACACCTTCCAGATCATATGATAATTTTTCTGAAGCCACTATTTTTGAGAGGCTGCAGACTGTAGAAGCTAAAAGGGGAAAGGGAAGGGGGAAAAATGGCAGCATGCTAATACTGTACCTTATCTCTCCCAAAAACCCCCGTAGTGAAGTGCCTAAATGACAAAGCTTTTAATAAAATTACATTTTCCCTCTAAATTTTATTTAAAATTCGATTTATAGAGTTTTTGATCTTAAGAGTAGGCTGGACTCTTTTCATTTCAGGGAGAAAAATGTACACTCAATTTTTAATATGCAAAATAATTTTGTAGTTCTTTACATTTGCTAATATTTTACCTTTATTTTGATAAAAAAAGCTTTTTGCAAAATGTCTAGGGCCTTTACTTTTCTTAAAAAGTAATTTAAAATGATCCCCGACTACAAATAAACTAAAATAAGGGAGTTACTGAAGTACTACTGATTAAAGACATCACCTTGTAAAACCCCCCCTTTAACTTAGACCTTTGTTTCAAAAATTAAATTCAAAAAAGAAAAAAAAAGAAAGAAAACAAAACCGCACCTGGCAGGCTTTTCAAGGGAAAAAAAATTTAACAGGAAAATCAATTCAAACCTCAAACAAACTCTTGACCTAAGAACATTAAAAATCTAAGCCTTCCAAAAAAATCTTTAAAATTTTTATAGAAAAAAAAAAAAAAATTGCTTACTATCTTCAGCTCTTTTTGCTGCTCCTATGATTCTTAAAACTGTTCCCCTTCTATGAAGAAACCCAATGACAGTAGCACTTTTTTCAAAACCATTTTTTGCTTTTCCCAGCACCGATTTTATCTCCATGGGGGAAATTTTGGGCTTGTTCCTTCATATACTCTAAAATTCCCTCCAAGTCTCTCCCCTTTTGAAGTAAAATTTCCCATTTCAAAACACCTAAAAAAATTTTTATATCAATGTTGAAAAATTTTAATAAAAAAGATTCCAATATACTTTTTTACAAAAATTTTTTTTACAGTATATAGTATTTTCATTAATTTGTCATTCGGATATCTATTTCCCAAAAAGTAAATACAGCTACAGAAACTTGGAAACAATGGTTAATGGCTATTCCCAATAAAATATATAAAAAAAAAATTAATGACAAACCAAAGTGTTTTATGCCCGAAACTCCATATTCCTCACAAATTCTTTTCCTCTGGGCATTTCTTTTGCTAGTGGGATTCAAATTTCACTACTTTTGGAGTCCTATTCGGGTCAAGCTGGGAAATATAAATGCATTAAATTTTTTGAAAACCCAAAATAAATCAAACTACCGAGTTCTGTTTTATTTTAACAAATGTACAGAAAAATAAAATACAACATACTAACATATAGCTTTGTCAGAGCTGTCGGTTTTTTATATACCTAAAAAAAAATGATTAAAAATTTTGCAACACTTAAAACTAGAATCTTACCCCTTTGGCTGGGGGCACCATGGGGCCTAAAAACAAAAAGGTGAGCTCTTTAGATTTAATGTCTTTGAGAGTTGCATAGTTAGGACCATTACGCAGGGGTGGAGGTTATATTTAGGTCAGCATGCATCGCTGTACTCTACAATTCTGTGGGGAAAAACAGACTGGCTTAACATATCTAATTTATGTGTTCCTTATGTATTAGGAAAAATTATTTAAAAAATCCATTTATTTTCACGGAAAGGGGGAATATTGAGTTTTTCATATCTGGCTGATCAGCAATAAAGCATTTCAATCAACATTTTTAGCACACTTCTGAACATGAAACACATATCCCTTGGGTTGTCCTTGCTCCAAATAGTCTAAATGGGTTTGCCCTTTTTAAACATTTTAATTGTTGGAAAACCCCGAACAAGGTTTTCCCTTTGCTAGTTCTTCCCCTTTTGTACATCCACCTTGGAAAGGGCCGTAGCCATCTTTTTTAACTCGCGTGCTGCAGCTGCATATCAGGGCTAAGCTTGCAGTGGCCACCCCTGTTTCCCAATTCCATTACTTAAAATCATTTTAAAATAAAATGAAACAATGCAAAAACTCAAACAAATATTCTAAAAAAGAATACCTATAAATTTTTAAGCTCCATTTCCCCAAAAATGCCCGGGTTTTAAAACATATTCAAAAAAAAAAAACACACATTTTGCAATGTTTACCATGGTGATAAACTCACAA
Organism: Penaeus monodon; assembly: GCF_015228065.2. Taxonomy (NCBI): domain Eukaryota; kingdom Metazoa; phylum Arthropoda; class Malacostraca; order Decapoda; family Penaeidae; genus Penaeus; species Penaeus monodon. The sequence goes on from NW_023658257.1 coordinate 3,201, forward strand.
GTAAAACATTTTTGGTTTTAAAACTGCAAAAATTGCCCCTTTTTTAAAAAAAGGACATCGTTTTCTTCCAAAATATCGATGTTTCCCCCAAAATCCTTCAACCCTGGATTTCTGTTGGAGAGATCCAGATTAACATTGCAATACAGACAAAGACTTGAAATTTTATAAAATATGTTGGGGCACTGCATACAAAAAAAAAATGCATTAAAAAACTGATAATAACAGCAGATTAGCAGTAATAGATTAATGTTAACTTAATATGATAATTAAATAAATGAAAAAAAAAAAAAAAAAAAAAAAAATCATTATTGCCATTCTTGTGGAATACTAGTCAAATAACTGTGTTCCCAAAGGGTTGCAAAGCTGACTTAGACAAAAGCCCATCAAAAGCTCAGCGGGGATACCGGGCAACGCAACATCATCAGTCGCTTGATCCTGGACTATGACATGAAAAGGAAATAGCGAAATACTTAAACAACATTATAAGAGGATTTCACTACTTGTTTTTTAAAAACCTACCTAACGGAAATCGGGGGTCATATGATAGAAATGTATAGTATTACACGGCCACTCGAAAATTGCCCAAGATGGGATACTGAAAAGTTAAGCGTATGTAAATTGGCAAGATGGTGGAAAAAAGCAGGTTTGTAAACTTTCCCATGACTAAACTTACAACAGTTTTAACCAAGGGCAAGGGGTGACATGCTATCATAACTTATAAGAAGTTCCTATCAACGGAAAGTTCTTATGCAACTCAAAAAACCAAGCCCAACTTTCCATTTCCCCTATTTTTTTCCCTAGACGGGAGGAAGCTCCCATATCCCCCCTTTAAGCATTTTGTCCAAATTCAGAAAAATGACTTAAAACTCGGGCTATGTGGATTGTGGACTTCGTTCCCGAGCAGTGGGGATTTTCATCGTTTTTGGTAAAAGTGAGGCCACACCAGCTGTACTTGTTTTTTCATGAATATTTTTTATGCTCTATAAAATGGAAAGTTGCTTTCCTCTATCTCTGACATCACTCTTGTAACCCCTTAACCCCCGTTTTTGTAGATATTTTTAAATTTTTGATTAATATTATGGGGAGTGAGCACAGACAGAAAGGAAAAAGGGCAGCAGCCCTTCTAGACATAATTTATGGCATAAACACAAGGGTACGAAGCTAGCTTCATATTTCTGCAGAATGACAAAATATTTTCATATCACCAATCAGACTAGTCCAGAACACCCCCACATTTCAATCCCATTTTTTTAATTCCTCCTGCTGCAGCTTTTCGCACCCTCCACCTGAAAGGGGGTCAAATTTTTCAAATTCAAGCTGTTTCGCAGTTTTCATGATGTGCTAAAAAATGTGGGGTATAGGGGGCATGGCCCCCCCCCAAACCCCCTCCCACCCGTCTAGGGAATAAACAGAAAGGTTGGAACGTTTGGTTTAGCTTTTGGGTTAGCATGATAACCCGGTTTTGGACTTTTATCTCGCAGGGTGTGTCGCTCCAGTACAAAAATTTAAAAGATTAAAAAGTTGTGCAACGCCACTGGCCGAACAACCTACTTCCCTCTGGTTGTGATGTTTCTAACCAACCTCTAAAGCATGCCAAGTTGCATGTCAGTTAAATGAAATGGAACTATACTTAAAGGCCATCTTTCTTAAAACACTACAGTCAATTTTTGGGAAAAATCTGCAAAGGGGAGACAGGGGTCAAAACTGCATAACAGCCTGCCTAACTTGCATGTTTATGAATGTATAATTTTTCAGTGTTAATTTTCTTTTTTTTTTTTTTTGTTTCATAAATTTCTGCAGTTTTCAGTTGTTTTCCATGATGAAATACAAAGGGATTTGTATTTTGGGTTTTTCAAACTACAAATAACTAATTCTCCAACAAATAAAAACAAAAAAATTCACTAAATAAAATACCCCCATCGGGATCAAAAGTGAGGCGGCTCCTTCTGCTGCCCAGCAGACCCCCCGAAACCAAAAACACCCAATGGCGGGCCTCACCTGCTCCGCCTGCTTTTTCCCCGCTGAAAATAGCACTCGGCTGCACCCCGTCGCGCGTGCCTGGGTCGGGGGCCGCGTTCGCAGCCGGGGGGAGAAAGCCCCTCGGCCCCGCTCCCGACGCCGCGCCTCGACCCAAATTCGTACTGCGACGCTGCCCTCCCCGGGTTTCCCCTTTCTTATTTAAAAATTTTCGAGGCCCCTTTGGGAGTTTAAAAAGGGTTCTGGGGGACGATTTATTATCTTGTTTCTTTAAAAAAAAAATAAATGCTTTTTAAGGTCCTAAAAGAAAGCTTCCACTATGAAAGGTAAAGGTACCGGCCCCCGCTTTGGGGACCAATAAAAATGCCCAAAGTAAAAGTCCCTTACGGTTGCCACTAAAAAAATTTATTAAATTAAAGGGAACCGGGAAAACGAAAAAATAGAATAATGAAAAAGAAAATCCAGATGAAAATTTTGGGATTTTTTTTTACATCATACCGAAATATAAAAATAAAAAAATATACTGTTTTAAATCGGGGGAATAAAGCTGCACAGCATAATCTAACAACTAAAAATACTTTTTTTTTTAGTAATTTCTTTTCAAAACCCATTTTGATGGTATTTTTAATATTTTTGTATGAAAAATAATTTATCGAATTTTTTATATTTTTTAATTTTTTTCATAAATATCGTTAATATTATGTTTAAATCCCCTTGGAAAATTATGTCTCTCACAGTGAATGCAATATTTTTAGTTGTTATGGCTATAAAATTTTGCGTTTTTTTATTTGTATCTTGTTGTCACATCGATCAACTTTTCAACTCTTCCTGCGTTATTGCGTTGTTATTTTTTATCTTGCTTTATTATCATTATCATTACCTTTAGTATCATTGCTATTTTTATTACATTTTATTTTTATTATTTTTATCTTTATTATTTTTATTTTATTTGTTTTTGATATTTTCAATCATTATTATTATCATTTTATCTCACTGTTATTTTATAATTTATTATTATCTTATTGTCATTTTTGTTATTATCATTATATTATTATGATTATCATTCCCATTATTATCATCATCTCATTTTATTATCATCATCATCTCCCATTATTATTATTTTTATCATTATTATTATTTTTTATTATTATTATTATTTTTATTTTTATTATTGTCTTTATGATCATTACATCAAACCCTTTAGTTTTATCATCGCTTTTATTATTGTAATCATTATTATTATCATTTTCATCTTTATTGTTATTATAATTTATAAATTTTATTATCATTTTATTATTATTTTTATTTTAATTATTTTATTTTATTACACATCATTATTATTATCATTATTATTTTTTATTATTTATTTTTTATTGGTTTTTTTTATTATTTTTAAATTATTATTATTTTTATTGATTTTTATTATTTTGGTTACGCCGGGCCGCCTCGTCTCTCTCCAAACCCCAAGCAGCTAGGCAACGGCGTGCTATCCACAGGGTCGTAAACCCCTGACACCCCAAGGGGCACCGAGCACCACGCATCCAAACACCCGGGGGGGGGAAAAGCCAAGGGCGAGGCAGGGACAAAAAAACAAAAAAATGCTGTCTTTCCTTTTATTTACAAAATTATTTACCCTACACTTTTCATACAAAATACGGGGGGAAACCAGATGTAAAATCGCATGATACAGCTTTAACAGGGCAACACAAATTTATCGGTAAAAGGCAACACGAGGTTTTAAAGGGAGCAGACCCCCCCTCTCTCTTGGTTTGTTCCTCCGTCCCCCGTCCACCCATTGCATCATTTTTCCCCAGGCCCCCTTCATTTAACACATGCCCGGTCACCCTTTTTCTGTTAACACATTTTTTCGCACAGAGAAAAGACCCCGGCGTAGCATACCCCCCTATCAAGCAGTATTTGCCTGACTCCCTAAACCTAAAAAAACTACAGAAAATTTAAAAAAAATTTAGTCCTCGGGAAAAAACAAAATTTTTCAAAAAAAGGAACCGAAGAAAAAAGTTCTCGAAAAAAAAAAAATCTTTCATCCAGCGCGGCTTTTTTTGCTCTCGCGGGGGTCGCTCTGGAGGAGGTGTGGGCGGGGATTGGCAGTGGCACCCAGGGGGTATTCCCCGTCCAGGACCTGGCTCATGTCCCCATTGACGTTTGCTGCTCCCCCTCACCGCCCAAAATGTTCACCCTACTCGGTCACGTCTCCACTGGGGCTAAGTCTCTTTTTTTTTTCACCATCCCCCAGGATACTTCCGGGCCCATGGAAACCCCAAGCCGGTGCGCCAAGTCCTCGGGAAAGTCAGACAAGGGCCCCACCCCAAACAAACTCCTCGCTCCCCAACGACTTTTCTGGGCCCATTTCCTCAAAGTCCCCAGCTTTGCACCAGCTGGCCTTCAGGTCCTTTATTGGAGAAGTTAGTCCCAACACTGTAACTAACCCCTCCCCTGGCCCAAAAAGGCCCCGCCCAACCGCTACGCCATCACCAGCTGCAGGTTTTGAAGGGGTCCACGGGGCCCTCTACCCCCGCATCACTCTTGACAGTCGACCGGATTCTAGACTCTGTCCGGGGGAAAAGGTGCTCGTTCACCGTAACTACCTCGGCACCCCAACCTCTGGAAGCAAGGGCACATCTTCACCTTTACCCCCCCCCGTTTTCCCGTCCAAGGTCGACACCGCCTTACTCGTGTCGGGTAGTAAAAGGCCCCACAGCAGTGCTCGCCCAGTCGCCACATACCCCGGCACCGCTGCACCATGCTGCCCATGCCAATACGAGCCCCCACGGGCCCCCTTGAGCTGCACCAATGCCCCGTGACCCACAAGTCTCTGTGGTGTATCGGGAATCACATGTGGCCAACAATTCGGCCGCACTAGGGTCTTCTCAGCCCCAGTGTCCATATCAGGCAGCAGGTTCCCATCTCTAGCCCTCCACCTGCATCGTGCGGTTCGACGGCATCTCCCCCAAAAGTCAGGGCCCCCGGAACCGAGGCGGCTGGGTTTCGGCCCCTTCCCGCTTCCGGTTTTCCTCCTTAACTTCCTTAGCCTTAGGACAGCACTCAATGGTGACCTACCGCCACAGTCCTTGCAGCACTCGGGAACATCAGAATCCTGGGGGTTTGGAGGCGTTTTCTCCGCTCCCCGACTTTTGACTTAGTCTGTGCCCTACCTCTCCCAGCCCCAACACAAGCTTGGGAAAATGCTCGGGCTCACCTTCCTCAAAGCTACCTTTTCCACTTTAGCCTTTGGCCCCCGGGAAATCATGATGGGGCCCCAGCAGTGGCCTAGCCACTCGTTGCCTTCAGGAAGGCCCCGAAAATCCAAGGCCCCCGCCAGCGCCCCCTGAGGGCTGGGTGTGCCCGCTTACGTAGATTTTTGCGCTGGGTTTCCCGGGGGAAGTGTCAACAAAGAAAACGCGGGCCAGGACCAGTATCCTTCCCCAGCCCCAGGGTCGATTCCTTACCAGGCCCCCCATCCCCGCTCCAGCTGGGATCCTGCTCCTGGGCAGGGTCTTGCCCGCTACGAGTCCCCCTTTTCACTGGGCCCCGATTCTCGGCCTGGTGTGGGCCCCAAAAGGCGTTTCAAAGCCCCAGGGACGCTGGGGTAAGAGGCATGTTTGGGTGCCCCCAATGCCCCCCCATTTTACCCCGGGGCCCTTTTCGCTGTTTCCAGCTGCAGGGTTCTCTTCCTGCTCCAGCCCGGGCAAATGCCAGCATTTTTAAATGGGCGAATACCTCCCACCACCTTCCCCTGTACTCAGCTGGGTTACCCTCACAAATGTCTGGAGGCCGAGGGGCTGCAGGGGGGGGAACGCGTGCCGTGAACTAACACGCCCGGGGGGAGGAAGGGGGGAGGGGGGCAACGGGCGGGGTTTACCGGTCCGAGTTTGCCGCCCCCTATACCCAAAGGGGGCGGTTCCCATGGGTCCCCCCCCCCCCTGCGCCCCCCCTGGTCCGACAGCGCTGCGAGGCCCGAGGTTTTCCCGCCCCGGACCCCCGGTAGACCCCGTAAATTACACTCTGGCATCTGTTGCCAAACCCCGTTGCCTTCTCTGCTTGCAACTTACTACCTCGTGACGCCGCCTTTCCCCTTCACTTCCTCCCCCATGCCCTAACCTCGCCCTTTAGGTCTGCACCTCCATCAGTTACGCTGTTTTCGGCCCTTTTCGGGGTACTGCGAGTTTCCATCTTCACGATGCAAATTGCCTGTAGACCTCAAAAAAGCGCAGAACTGTTCCTCTGCTTTTCCTTGCCTGCCTTCGACGAATGGTGCGCCCGTCGTGTGCCTGCTCTTCTGCCCTTTGTGCATTTCCTCCCTCATGCCGGCCAGCATGGCAGTGATCAGGTCCCTCTGGGTCGGCTTCACCCACTCGTGCCTGCGTCAGTCATAGCCTCCTCTCCCTCAGGCTGCCCCTCTTTGAACGCATATAAAACGGCCTCTACTGATCAAATATCACATATCCCCCTCCGACACCATTTGTTACGCCCCCCGCCTCGTCTCCTCTGCCACCCAAAACAAAGGGAGGCTAGGCAGACGGCGTCTACCACAGGGTCGTGAAACTGAACAGCTCCAAGACACAAGCACCAAGCGTCCGAAAAACCACTAGGGGAAAAAGCCAAGTGCGAGGGGGAAAGAAAAAACACAAAATGCTGTCTTTCCCTTTTTTTACCAAATTATTTTCCCTACACTTTTCTTAGGCACAATACAGGGGGGAAAACCCCCATTCACCTGCATGTACACTTATAAAAGGGGGAAACAAAGTTTTTAGGGCACAAAGGGGACACCGAGGGCTTTACAGGACAGCACCCACTCGTCTTCTTGGGTTGTTCCCCCGCTCCTCCGCTCCAGCCATTGCATCATGTTTTTCCCCGGTCCCTTCTGTTAACACATGCCCAGGTCATCCTTTTTTATGTTAAACCCCGTTTCGCACGGACAAAACCCCTGGCGTAGCATTATTATTATTATTATTTTTTTTTTTGTGTTATTGTTGATTATATTATTATTTTCATTATTATTATTATTTTATTATTATTATTTTTTATTATTATTTTATTATTATTTTTATTATTATTGTCATTGCGATAATCATTGGGTTTTCTTAGTATTGTAAAAATGGTATTCAGCTATAATCATTTTTTATTATTATTATCATCATCATTGTTTCCCCTGTTTTTTGTTGATAAATTATCCCTATTTCCTTTTGGTTGAAACATTAGAATTACACAACATTTTTATTACTACTGGACCCGTAGAAATTCATGTGAAAAAAAAATAAAAATAAAAATAATAATAATAAAAATAATAAAAAATAAAAATGATAAAAATAATAAAAATGATAAAATAAAATAATTAAAAAAATAATAATAATAATAAAAATAATAATAATGGGAATAAAAAATAATAATGATAAAAATAATAAAAATAATAATAATAATAATAGTAATAACAATAATAAAATAATAATAAAAATAATAAATAAGATAATGAAATGAAATAATAAAAATAATAATAATAAAAAGTACGGGCTCTCTTTCTCTCTTCTCTCTCCCCCGCTTCTCTCTCCTTTCGCCTTTCCCCCTACGTTCTTTTCCTTTTCCCCTCTGCTCCATTCCCCAAAAATTCCTGAAACACTCTTCCCCTTTGTTATTTTCTCTTCTTTCCCTTTTGATTTTCCCCCACTTCGCTCCCTTTTCTCCTCTCCCCTTCCCCTTTTTTTCTCTTCCAGTTTTCCCCCCTCCCTTTTCTCATTAAATTTCCCCCTTTCCCTTTTCCCTATTTCTTTTAATTCCCCTTCCTTTCTATTTTTTCTTTAATTCCCCTTTTTTTCTCCTTTCTCTTTATTTCCCCTTCCTTTTCCTTTCTCTTTTGAATTCCCTTTCCTTTCTTATTTTTCTTTAATTCCCCTTCCTTATCCTTTTCTTTAATTCCCCCCCCTTTCCCTTTTTTCTTTATTTCCCTTTCCCCTTTCTCCTGTCTTTTTAATTCCCCCTTCTTTCTCCTTTCTCTTTAATTCCCCTTCCTTTCTCCTTTTCTCTTTCCTCCCCTTTTTTTCCCCTTTTTCTACCCTTTTTTCTGTTTTTCTACTCCCCCTTGTAAATAGTAAATGTGCTTAAACTGAGGGTCAAATTTCCTTCATGCAGCTGAAAAAGAAAAAGAATGATATTTAAAATAAAATGATAATAAAAATGAGGATAATGTCATAAAAATGATAGCGCTAATGATAATAATGATAAGATGAGAAAATGATAATAATAAGGGTGATACTAATGATAATAATAAAAATAATGGGGAAATGTAACAATAAAACCCCTAAGGATAATGATTTTAAAAAATAAAATAATGTTTAGAAGAAAACCCAAAACAGCAATAAAAACACAAGAAAGTGATAAAAATAATAACACAAAAAAACACATTTTTAAAAATGAAATTGAGTTTCTAATAGATTGTAAAACGATCCCTTTTATACACGATGTGCGTGTGTTTCTTTAATATTTATGTTGCCCTTTTCTCCCCCCTTTTTAAAACAAGATAAGCGATTTCAACCCACACCCACAAAATTTACGATTTCAGGCGCAAGTAAATGTGAAAAATACGGACGAACGCAACAAAAGCAAATCATAAGTTATTATTTTTTTATCATTTCATTCAAAATTTGTTATTACTGTTATTTATGTGTTTTAAAATCCTTTCATTTTTGTTATCTTTATGAAATCGTTATTATCATTTTTTTAAATTTTTATTATTTATTTTTATTTCTAAATATTTTCAGTATTATCATTTTTATCTTTTTAGTTATTTTTTTGTTTTTTGGTGCTGCTACTTTTACTGTCATCATTATTACCATTTTTACGCTGATTGTTATAATCAATTTAATATTATTACATTATTATTATCTTTATTTTTATTTCATCATTTTATATCATTTTTTATTGTCATTACTATTCTTATTATTGTCATTATTATTAAATTACTATATTATCTTTATCGTCACTATTTTCTTATTAAAATTGTTCTATTACATATGTTTTTTTATTTATTATCACCCTTTTTATTATTTATATTACCATTATTTTTAAATTTTTCATTTTATTTATTATTTTTTATTATTATTTTTTCTTTATTTTATCATTATTTCCATCATCATCTTTTTTTATTATCATTATCAATATCTCATTTCATAATCACTGTTTTATTATTAGTTTTATCACTACCATGTACTTTTTACACTAAAACGATGTATCGCTTTTCCTATTGAAATTGTATAGCTACTGCAAAACCCCCAAACAGAGGTGTATAAACTAGGAATTTTGCCCCACCCGCTGAATTAACAAAAAGCAAAGACTGATTTTAAAAATATCACTCAAGGTCTTTTTTTCCCGAAATATGGGGAAAGGGCAGAGTTTTTTTTTTTTTATAAAATTAAATATTGTTTAAAAAGACAGTTGAATATATTTTTATCGAAGTACTTTCTTTTGTATGTATAAAAAAAATTGGAGACAGCTTGCGGAGAGAACCAAAAGGGTTTGTTTTCTTTTTCAGATGCAATTTTCTCTTCTTTTTAAAACATACATGAAATTTAATTTTGACTGCTTGGAATAAAATTTGTGATATAAGATTAATTTAATGATAATCACGACGATTTAATAACAAGAAAAATGATAATAGTGCAACGCTTATATAATACATACGATAATAAAGGCTTAAAGTAACACTTTAATATTTTCAAGAAAATCAGGTGACTAGAGGTGGTGTTTGTGGGGTGTCGTAGTAGAGTATAGAGAAGAAAGTAAAAGGTAATGGTAGTAGTAGTATAGTAGGAGAATAGCAGTAGTCTTAAAAATAGTAAAATAGTGTATGATTTAGACTATAGTATAGTGTACAGCATCAACAAAGTGGGCCCTTATATCGTAACCAGCATAGAGGTTTGGGAAAAAACGATGCTCAGTTTTCGAGAAAGTTTTCCCCTTATGCTTAGCTAAGGATAAAAAGAAAATGCAAATGGGTTTAGAAACGGGGCCAAAAATATGTGTCACTAAAATAATGGAAAAAAAAATGCAAATTTTTCAGTACTTATAAAACAACAATAATAGCCCGTATTCAGAAAGGTTTTAGGGTTTTCGAGTGTTGATTTTTTTTAGGAAACGCTATAAATTTTAAACAAACCAAAACCGGAAACAAAGTACGAGTAAGTGGGGTTTATCCAGTGATGGACAGAAAATATAATAATAAATAATGGAAATAAATATTTTGCCAGCACAGAAAGAAGTTTTTTTTTAAGTTCAGTAAAGTTTTGGGTTCAATGCTTACTTTTCTGGGCTAGCATGGCATCCCTACTATCTTCTTTTTTTCGGTAGGTTTAGTCGAGCCGCCGTGGCACAGCGATACTTAAATTTTATTTTTATGTTGTGATGCTCCCTACTACACAAGGTCTTTATTCAGAATTCAAAAGGAAAGGGAAGGGGCTTGCAAACTTTTATATTTACTGATCGTTACATTCCATCTGGTGCTTTAATTTGCGAAGTTCTGGCTTTTGCCCCCCGGGGCCTTTCCTTTTGGCCGGGGGATTGAGTGGTATGAAAAAAAAAAAATAACTTGAGCCTAAAAAATTAAAAAATCGATAAAGATCCCGCAATACTTTTTTTTAAGCCAAATCACTATACAAAAAAGAAAACACTTAAAGAAAATTGTGGGTTTATTTTCATGTCAAGGTTTTATAAGACGGAATCTCTCCAAAAACTGACTTGTTATTAAAAACCCTTAAAAAGGGGAACCATGGAAAAATCTTTTCAGGGATTGTTTAACCCTAAAAAAAAAAAAAAAAAAAATCACTGATTTTTTAGATCAGTTTTTTTAAGGCTATAAAAAAAATGGAGGAAAAGACACTCGTTTAAAAAATAAATTTACGAGATACAGTTAAGTATTTTATAAAGAACTAATTCGAGAAGGGATACGGTACACGATAATTACTATAAGTAGTGTTCTTTTTTTTTCACTCTTATGCTCAAAAAAACGCAGCTATTTTTTTAAATTCTTTTTTCCTTTTCCACTTTTTTATTTAATAGAAAAACTCAACTGAAAAATGTTTATGGGCCTTTTATATTCAAGTAAATAATTTTTTCTTTTGGAAAAAAATATCTGTATTTCTTGTGCCCTTGGTTGCCCACACTTCGCAGGTAACGAGGGAGACACTAATTTTGCCAGTGTTTTTTCTTTTTGATCATGTTAGCTGGTTACACGTTACGGTGCATGGGGTATCTTTCCTTCTGGTAATATATTTTTAGCATCCCAAACAGACTTACTAAAATCTGCAAATTTTTTTTTTGATTCATTTTTCCAAAAAGATTTTTTCTCTATATATAACCTGACCCTCTTTGTGTACTGTGTTTGACAAACTTTGGTGTACTTCAAAAAAGGGACTTTGGCCTTGCATTGCTATTATGGATTTTAGTTTTCTTTGGTCAACTTTTTTGGGGTAAATATAAGTTATAATACTAGGGAATTCATTTTTATCAAAACCCGCTTGATTTTATATCTTTTATAAAAAAGTATTTTTCCTTCTCTTCTCTCCTTTTCTCTATTATTTATCTATCTCTGCTTTTTTTTTTTCCCTTTTTCCTTTTTATTTTATAGTATAAAAACCTTTCAGATGAGCTTTATCGTAAAAAAGTTTACTAGTCCCCCCTAAATATTTTTTGAAATTATCTACGTCGCAAGAAAAATGTATAATTGAAATATAACTATTTTAGATAAATGATAAAATTTCTTGCTTTTTTTTTGGTAACACCCACAAAATAAGGTTTAAAAATATAATTATGCCCCTTCATAACTATACTTCCATTGTCACGTAAAATCTGGGTATAGTTTACCCTTCGAGTAATGGTACAAATAAAAACCTCGCATTTAATGGATAGAACGACAAATAAGGTTTAACACTTTGGAAACATTTGCATGATAACCTCTAGAAAGGGAAAATCTAATGACACTGTCAAAAGTAAGGGAAAAAATACTCCGGGTACCTAAAAAAAATCTCCGCAGGCAAAAAAAAAACTAGAAATTAGGAAATAGTCGTGGGAAAAACCGGGGAGAGGGGAAGCCACGGGGGATCGGGTGGTGGGCCCGGGGGCTTGTAGTCTCCGAAGGGCTGGGGCAATAAGGACTTATTTTCAAAGGGGTACGGCCGCCTCTGTATTAAGCAGGGTTTATCTCACGTTCCTTAGCCAGATGATTTTGGAATACTCCATCCGATAACATCCACACACACACCGCACGCACGCCCCGCCGAAAACCAAAACCCCACACCACACACACACACACACACACCACAACACACACACACACAAAAAAATAAAATTTATATATATTATTTATATATTATATAAATTTGATAGATAAAAAGATAGATAGATGATAAAGGTAATAAGAGATAGATATAGATATAGAACTATACATATATTTTTTTTACGCACACATATATGTTAAATACATATTAGATTTTTTTATTTACTTTTGTTTAAAAACAAAAATATAGCATCCGAAAAGCCGGCTTGTGTAAGTCTTTAGTTAAGGTTCTCCCCCCCCCCCCCCACCTACTCTACCCTCGTTCCCAGGGTCCTCTACGGTTATTGCCTGTACCGAAATTGACCTGCGTCCCAGAGAAAGAAATTCCAACCTTACCGCGGGCTAATGGCTTTTCCCCTCTACTTACCCTCGATTTCCAGGTCCCTGGACTTTGGCAATCGCCTGTCCCAACCGACCTGCCCAGAACGTAACGACAAAGGAAAAGTCCCCCCCAGAGAAAGCGATTCCGACCCTTCCGTAAAATTTTTTAAACCGAATTTTTTAAAAAAAAACCCCTTTTTCTAAATCCTAGTTTTGTAATAATTATTTTTGACGATATTTAGTTATCCGATTTTTCACGTTTTAATTGTTTTGGGCATACCCAGTGTCCGCGACCCAACTGTACCACAGGCCCACACACTGCCTTTAAAAAACAGAAACTCTGTACTGACATTTTCACACTAAAAACCAAAAGTTGCCATATATTTTGTTTAGCAATATTTTTGTGAAACCCCCCAAAAAATCAGAGAGCCGAAGTCACTCGCCTTGGTATGGCTCGGTCAAAACCTCTATTCCCTGCTCTAATCTAAAATAAACAAAGAATCTGCCCATATTTTATTCCCATCGTCGTAAAACCTTTCAATTGACCAGAAGACCCCAAAACTCCACTGTTTCAACGGGCCGAATCAGTTTTGGGAAAAATCGCCTCACGGGGAGCCTAGCTGACCCGTTTGACCTGCAGTTTTCACCCTCGCCGTTCCAGGATATCCGCCTCCAGCCCTTCGTGGCCGGGGCCGATACCGCAGACACTCTCCTATTATATGGTACTTTCATCAAAAAAAGTCAGCAGTACCCCTTTCACTGTCCAACAATTTGTGTATGAAGCTCCCACAGCCCCTTACTGTACCAACTTATATTTAAGAGCCATGTTAAGGCTAAATTAAATGGTTTTTTTCCTGGGGCCGTCCCTCCCCCCCCCGACAATGCGGAAAAAGCCTCCACGGCAGCCAAGGATTGGCTACGCGGTAGCACGGAACATAAGGTAGTTTTTCCCTTTTTTGCCGTAGTTTTTTGTTATTGTGTTTTTTAAAATTTTTAAAGAATGAGAGAAAATACCCAAAATGATCAGGTTAAAGGGATGGGGAAAAAAGACCTGAGTGCCATATTTATGTAGTGAAGGAAAAAGGTTACTGGAGAACGCCCGGGTTTTACAAATTTTTGATTTGGGGGTGTTTTTTATGATAGTGCATCTTTTTGAAAACCCCACGTTGGAAGAAAGGGTACCAGCTGAAAAAGCGATTTCTCAGACGATCGCTTTTTGGGATTAACATTTGGATCTAACAAGTGGGTTTGTGTTAATAACATTATTTATCTTTTGTGTGATTTGTGTGTCCTTTTGTTTTTCTTGATGTTGATCATTTTCAAAAAAAATCAGATAAAGTTTAGTATCTGCTATTCCAAAATAAATGATTTTCATTCAAGATAATAACAAAACGGTAGTAAAAATCAACAGCAAATGCACTATCAGTGAAGCAAGTTTTTCAGGAATGCTAAATTTTCAGGTTCTGTCTTAAGATAGGTAAAAATTTCAGTAAATTTTTACTGTGATCTTTTTTTTTTCTAGATACTGCGGGAGGAGAAGGCCCGGACATTGAAAAAATTTTCAAGCAGAAAGCTGTTGTTTTTTTTTTTTTTATTTGTTATAATTATATTATTTAAAAAAACGTGATTTTTTCTTATTGGTATTATAAAGTTATGTTTAATTTTTAAAATTTAAAGTTTATTGTAGGTTCTGTAAATTTGTTGTCGTCAAATTTCTAAAATTTTTTTTTTATAGTTCTGAGGTTCCCCGAATTTTAAAATCCTTTGAATTGTATTTTGTATTTTCTATAATTGTTCTTGGGTAGTAAATTTATTTTTCCTTTTAAAATTCAAAATTTTTTTGTTAAAATTTTGATCATAAATAAATAAAAAAAAGGGGAAAAAGTTTCTTGAGCACATACTTCTTTAACATACTTTGACTTGAATGACACATAAGTGCAAATGTTTTTTCCCCAAGTATATAGTATATCCTTTATCAAAATGACCACCATAAATGCACCATATAGAAAGGGTAACTTTTAACACAACACACCATACACATACACATAAAACAACACATACACACACACACACACACACACACACACCACACACACTACCAACCCCAACACCCCACACACACCACACACACCAAAACCACCACCCAAAACCACACCAAACACACACCACCACACACACACAACACCCCATAAATTATATTTTATATATATATTTTTATTATATATATATATATATATTATACTTGGGTGTGTGCATGGTAAACAAAACATAGAAAGCCCGGGGATGGGCACTTACACCTTTGCCCCCAGTACGGGCCCTTTCCTTTTTTTGGGCGGCCATTGTGGCTTTGCTTTCTTTTTGGCACTTCTACGACGGAAGTAAGCTCCGCGTTCGAAGAGACCGCCGCATAAAAGGGAATTTTCTCAAAAGGAGGGAACGGCGACAGGCCCCAACGGGTCCAGCTCCCACCTCGTCTCGACCCCGGGGACATGGGGGGTTTTTTCTTTGGGGGGGGGTTTTCTTTACTTTCAACATTCACCCCCACTAAGGGCCCCTCCTCGTTGACTTGATGGCCGGTGATCAAGAACCTCACAACCCCCAAAGCTAATCGCCTTTACCCCGCTCACGATGGGTGAGTAAAAAGGAGGGGGGGTTCCCTTGTTTAAAAGGGTGGGAAGGGAAGCGAGGGTAGCAGCTACCTTGAAATTGAAAGTAACTGGTAATTTAAAGGGGGGGGGGCAAACCCCCTTGCGTGGTGTTTTTTTTGTTTTTTTCATAGCTTTTTCTCACCGATTAAACGCTATTACCACAACTACTCCTTGCCCCCCCCTTTAAAGGGCCCCCAGCCACCTCCCAGGTCCTTTCTGATACGCCTACCCAGCATAAATCTGTCCTACTACTTCGTGTTTCCCTCCCCCTTTGCTACCGTCTGACGAAGTCGCTAAAAGTAATTCTTGCACTCTACGCTAGCACACTCGCCTCTGTCATACCTACTCCCCAAATTTCTTCGCGAACCCTTGTCAACACAGCCAGGATGCCACAGTTTTCCGCAAAAACACCTTTCCTCGCACTATTAAAAGTGTGTCCCCTATTGTTGCTAGATTAACTTTTACCTTCCCCTGCATCACCCCACTTTACATACGATTGCCTTCTTTCAAATTAAAAGTGCACGCCACTCAACAACACCTTAAATTCTATGTCTAAACCTTATCGATGTCATCATTGGTTTTAAAAAAAAAAAAAACAAACGAAGTCAACGGAGGTCAACCTGTGACACACACCCTCATCACACCTCATTACCCTGCCCTATCTTTAAATTGTTAATAATTGTGCTATTGTATTTTTCTGTTTTTTTATTATTTTGTCCAAATATTGCACAGTTTAGTTTTTTTATTTTTTCTCAAGCAAAAATTACGTGTCAATATAAAAATTTTGTTGTATCGTTTGTCCGTGTTATTTTTCATTTTTACTTTTTGAAAAATTCAAAAAATTTATCTATTCTACCTCTTCTATGGTATGCCATTATAATCATTTCATTACTATTGCGTATTGTTATATTCTGTGTATAATGTATACGTTGTGTCCTATATGGGTCCAATTTCCTCTATCGGCCGCTCTTTCACACAAAATTTACCTACTAACACAAACCCGCCCCTCTAAAAGGGAAATTTTCACTCGGGATTTAAAAAGTGTAAAAAGTCCCACTCTATGATTAAAAGTGAACCCAACTAAATTAATGACCCCATCTCGAATTTCGATATCGTGCCCTCGAAATGTGGAATTAAGCTTTTTTTATTTTAAGGTACTGGTGAATATTAACTGTAACTAACTAATGGTAATCTCTCAGCTGCAAAAAATGGAAAACCACGGAAACAGCTTCATATGGGGTTTTCTAGTTATTATTACCACAACTTAATTTTAAGCCTGCTCAGGGCCCGAAAACAAAGGGAAATCCTGCGCCCCCTCCCCGAAAAAATTCGCACATTTACGCTACACTATTGGCGCGCCCGAGACTGCACTTTTTGTTCAGGCACAGTTCCTCATGTATCCAAAGCAAAGCCCCTTGCATTTTTAGCACAAAGATATAATTCTTGTAAAATTTTTTTTCTGTAAAATATGAGGGTTTTTCTACTAACTGGAATCCTGATGAATCCAAAGTAATTAACACTTGACACTTTTACTCTTCATGGACAATTATTCTTTTTATGCTCTCATTTTCTTGAAAATTAGTAAGTATCGAAAGCTATTTTTACCTCCCTTTACCCTTTTACTGCCTTTTTACACTTACATTTCACCCTCGAAGACGATGTGACCCTTCTTGATACGAATTTGCACCTCACTGCGAAACCGTGGAAAAACCCGTACTCTGGACCGACGACCTTTTGCGACCTCGGATCACCAGGAAACCCTCTCCTGATGCCGACCAGAACCGTTCCCCCACGTGTTTTGCAGTTTTTCAGGTATTTCAGTGGCTCGAGGACGAGCCTTGCGCGGGGGCCAAACGATGTAAACAATACATAGTAAGGCGGACGGTACACTTCACCCTCTGTCCTCAGCAGCTGCCCCTTCCTTTAGCCGTCAGTGAGTTCTTTTCTTTCCCCCTAGGCAGTTTTAACGACGGAATAAGCATCCCAGCCCCGAAAGGGGCCGCCGCATAAAAGTACACGTTGCGTCCCTCCTTCACCTCACTAAGGCCCCACCTCTCGTTGAAATGTGTGTGTGTGTGTGGGGTTTTGTGGTGTGTGTGTGTGTGTGGTGTGTTTTTGTGTGTGGTGTGGTGGTTTTTGTGTTGTGTGTGCGTGTGGGGGTGTGTTGTGTTTTCGTGTGTGTTGTGTGTGGGGGTGTGTGTGTGTGTGGTGTGTGTGTGGTGGGTTGTGTGGTGTGTGTGGTGTTCATTTTATTTATATTATATATATAATTAATAATATTAAATATTTATAATAATAACGTTTTTATAAAATATTTTAATTAAATAAATTATATATATTATTATAATATTATAATAATATATAATATATATTATATATATAATATAAATACGTTATATATAATTATATATATATATTATATAATATAAAAATATAATTGTTAATTTTAAATATTATATATATAAAATTTTATATTATATTATATATATCGGGGGTGTATATATATAATTAAAATATATATATATATATTTTATATATATTATATATATAACACATATAACACCACCCACATATATAATTTAATATATATTATATATATATATATTAAATTATATATATATAATATATATTAATACATAATATATATATATATATAATATATATTAATAATATATACATCGCATCTACGGGGTGTTTGTTGTGTGTTGGGATCATATAATATATATTATTATATTTTATTTAATATAAAATATAGTATTATATTTTATATTATATTATATGTTTTATTATATATATATAATAATATATTTTAATTATATATAATATTGTGTGTGTGTGGTAAATATGTGTTGTTGTGTTGTGTCTGTGTGTTTGGGGTGCATGTTGTGAAGCCTTGTGTGGTGTTTATATATATAAAATTTATATATATATATTTTATATATATAAAATATATATAATAAATATATAATATATAATATTATATATATAATAGTTTTATATATAATATATATATTATTATTATATATTATATTATATATACATATTATTACATATACATACACATAGTATTAATATATATTGTATATATCTCAACATTGTTAGCCGTAAATTTACGGGAGGATGTAAGTTTTCCCACTCTTTCCGGTCTCACACTCTTTTTAAAAGTTTAGCGCCGAATTTCTTATTTCTTCATTTTTAAATTAAATTTATCTCTTGCTATCATCGGGCTTATATCTCCAATTAACCCTCTGACTTACAACGTAAAAATTTTACAATTTTTTATTTGATGTAATTTATTTCTAAACATCAAAGATAAAAGTTTTTTTTTGTGAAATTTTTAAACTTGTTTTGACATATGATCTTTTAAGAAAAACCTTTAATTTTATAAAACCCCTTTTTTGTAGTTCAGAGAGGGAAGAGAGAGAGAGGGAGAGAGAAGAAGGAAAAGGAGAGGAGAGAGAGAGAGAGAAAGAGAGAGAGAGAGGAGAGAAAGAGAGAGAGAGAGAGAGAGGGAGGGGGGGGAGAGAGAGGAGAGAGAAGAGAGAGAGAGAGAGAGAGAGAGAGAGAGAGAGGAGAAGGAGAGAAATATCATATTGTATGTTGGTGTGTTTTATTATATATTATATATATATATATATATATTTTAATTTTAATTTTATTATAAATATAAAATTCAAATTATTAAAAATATTTAAAGTTTTAAACTTTCCAGGGGCGGATGCGGCCATCTTCACCATCAAGAGTTTTAGCCATAGATCCCGGAATTCGAAGACGAGCGAAACCAAAATCAAGATACTAAGAACCGGGTTTTCAGAATGAAAATAAAGTATTGTTGCAATTTTCAGTTTTCTGGTAATCATTTCTCTCTTTTTTCAGCCCTTTTGTCTGCCAAAGCTTCCAAAAAAAAAATCCTCTTTTCAGCTATTAAATTTTATTTTCATTTTTAAGATTCGGAATTTTGATCTATTCCCAAAGAGATATGATGGTACTTTTTTTTAATACCTAAAAACGAAGCTAAGAAAAAAATAAAAAATTATTTTTCCACCAAAATTCACAAAATCTCAATTTTGAAAAAAGCTTCCTCTGAATTTGTAACGGATTGTGTATTGTAGCGTTTTCATGTGACAAATGTAAAAAAGATATAAAGAGAATGAATATCTTCCAAAAAAAGATGTTTTTGCCGGGTTTTGTGTTTATATTTCGTCATTTCAAATGTGTTTTCTGAGGGCATATATTTTTGAAAAAGATAAAATCGATACGGTCAATACTCTCTGTATTCTGAAGATATTCATTCTCTTCTCCCTTTTTTATATTCCCACACACACCACACACCACACACCACACAAAACACACACACACACAAAACAACACACACACACACCACACCCACCAACACATAAAATTATAATTTATTAATTATATATTATATAAAAATATATATATATTAATATTTATTATAATATTTTAAACGAAGCAAAGAAAAAAAAAAAAAAGTTATTTTCAACAAACTTCATCCCAATAAAAGTCGATCAAAGCTTTCAACCGAAGTGAAAAGTGATATAATAAATGTGCCTCCTGGGAAAAAAAAATAGAAAATTTTAAATAAAGATTTAAAAAAATTGCCGGCTTTGTTGTTTCGTAAGCCCCGAATCCGTTTTTTCAAAAAAAAAAAAATATCAAAAAAGGGACTTTAATTAAAATGTAAAAGTAAAAAAAACTTTTTAAATGGGGGGAACTTGGGGCCTTTTATTTTAAAAAATGTTTAAATGAATTTTTCATTTTTAAGCTTCGGAATTTTTCGTAAGAATTTCTTAAAAAAAAAAGGGGGGCCTTTTTTTCCCTTTTTTTTTCGTAAGCTGTGTATGCCGTTTTTCGGGAAGTTGACTTTTGTGGCTGAAGGAAAATTGTAAAAAGTAAAAAAAACTATTTAAAATTTCCTAAATTCTTTTTCTAAAAAAATTTTCCAAAAAAGCTCGTTTAATTTTCTTTGAGGTCAACTTCCCCTTTCCTTTTTACTTTTCTAAGAAATCCCCCCCCTTTTTTTTTTTTCGTCTTTTTTTTTTCCTCGCTTTCTGGGTTTTCTCTTTGTATTTTTTTTATCTCCCGGGCGGCATTTAAACCTTTCCCTTTTCCCCCCCTACTTTGTTTCTCTTCTTCTCTCTCTCTCTCTCCTCTCTCCTCCCCTCTCTCTCTCTCTCTTTCTTCCTCTCTCTCTCTCTCTCTCTCTCTCGTTCTTTCTCTCCGTTCTTCTCTCTCGTTTCTTTCTTTCTCTTCTCTCTCTTCTTTCTTCCTCTCGTTCTCTCTCTCTCTCTCCTCCTCCTCCCCCTTCTCCCCCACTCTCTTTTCCTCTTTTTCTCTCTCTCTCTCCCCTCTCCTCTCTCTCCTTTCCTCTCTCTCTCTCTCCACAGGCTTTCCATTTTTCGCTACATTTTGTTTTTGGGGAAAAGCTTTGGGGGGCCCGTTTAAACATCAAATTGCAACCTTTAAAAAAAACGAAAACAAGGAAACAGGAGGTAAAAAACGTTTGGTTTAAAAAGATGATGAATCCTTCGAAGTTTCATTTTCCAGGAAGAGATTTTCCGGCCCCACTTCTAAAATCTCACAAAGTAATAATCTTCCCTTTATCAGAAATTTTTTTTTGTCCATCGTCACTGATTTTCCTTCTTTATTCATCTGCTGTTCGATGTTAATTGGGGGGAAATTTTGATGCCATTTTTCGTCTGCGAAAAAAGCATTAAAACCCGAAAAATAAAATATTGTTATCAGCAAAATTTCTTTAATAGCCTACATAAAATAAAAAGGTAGGTGAAGACAAAAAGAGTGAGCGAAGACAAACACGAAAAAACACACACATACCACACACCCACACCACGACCAACACAACACACACCACAAACACACAAACCCCCACACCCCCACAATATATATATATTATATATATATAAATTTTATTATAATATTTTATATTAGGAGAGAAGGAGAGAGGGGAAGAGGAGAGAGAGAGAGAGAGAGAGAGGAGAGAGAGAGGAGAGAGGAGAAAAAGGAGAAGAGAGAGAGAGAAAGAGAGAGAGAGAAGAGAGAGAGAGAGAGAGAGGAAGGAGGGGAGAGGTGGAAAGAGAGAAGAGAGAGAGAGAAAGTGGAGTGTGTGTCACATATAATTGATAAAAGATAAAACCTAGATGGATAAATTAGGAGAGCTCGAAAAAGAAATTTTTTGAT
>NW_023658258.1:0-2500 GCF_015228065.2 Penaeus monodon
TATTCTTAAACGTTTCTTTATTTCTAGTGTTTGGGTTAGTTTGTGTTTATTTTTGTCTTCTTTGTGTTTTGCTGTATTAGTTAGGTGCTAAAAAAAGGTAACACCGGCACCTCTCCATGGAAAGGAACTGGGGACCCTACCATGTACTTACTCCAAGAGCATCACAACATGAAAAAACTAAGTATCATGCTGTGACCACGGCGGCTCAGACATGAACTACTGTTAAAATAAGAGTGTTAGGTGCATGATTTTCCTGGCAGTAGAAAAATATTTGTATTTATACAATCTTTATAACTATGATCAAATTGACTGCATTTACTGCATCTTTTTTTATTTTTACATGACATTATCCCATGGCCATATCTAAGACAGTTAAAGCATTTGGGTATGGGAAAGTGTATTGGTTTACTGTATAGGAGGTATGCCCTATTTCAACTTTTTCTGCTAGGGGCCTTTAAATGTTAATCTTAATGATTTTGTTTCTATCCATTTGTTTTCAGTTTCTTTATCTTATTAATTCTTTTTATTCTTATTACCTCTATTATTTCTGAATTCTTTCTGCTAATTGTTCTTATTTTATCTTCTATTTCTTCAGGACTTAATTTCAACTGGGAATATTGTTCTGTAAGAACACCTATGTTCTTACTGGAGGCTGGCTGTTTACATGTAACTTTCCATTCTCCCACTTTTTGAATTGAATGTGAATATTTGAATTTTTTTATGTCTTTGACTTCAAATCAAATTGCTTTACCAATACCCAGTACTCTTAAGGAGTCTTCAATAATATATTTTGGAATTCAGATTTGTTATAGATTCCGTTAGTTTTATTGGATTATTGAAGAAGTTGGAAGATTTTGTTTCATCTGCTAAGCTTATTATGATAACATTAAGGTTATCTTGCCTGTTAATTGCTGGGTCATCGGGTGTGATCGGTTTTCTGCTTCCACGCTGTTCCTGCCGGTTTCGTGTTTTCTTGGATGCTTGGATTTGGATCTTGTTCGCTGTCACAGTTTTCTCTTGGTCTTTCATTTGATTGGGAATCGTAAATCATTTCATTTTTCTCCTGGTTCTGAATTAAGTTCAGTGTCCATTAATTAGCCTTATGTTCACTGCACTCAAAGTATTAAAGTTAGTTTAGATGTTCTCTCCGTGAAGGTTCGAACGGTCAATATTACATTTGAGAAATCTCACGGAAGGCCGATTAGCGCGAACCGCCACACTTTGTTTACGCCATGCCTGGACTGCGTTCGTTTGTATATCATGGCTTGGGATTCGGTTGCGTGTACGGAGTTTTATGTTACAATGTATACAACATATCAAATATGAAAAATGACGAATATTTATATATATTTTTTTATATAAATGTGATTACGTATGCGTTTCATGACTAGAAAATACAGAAATATCTTTGACCATCTAAATTTTACACACTCGCAAACTCGAACGAAATAGGATAATAAATTGTGTGTGTGTTGTGTGGGGGGGGTGTAAGTGTGTGCGTAAGTGTGTATATATATATAAATATAAATATGTGTTATTATTTACACACACGCACACTATTAATAAGGAAAGGAATTAGTATAAGGAAATGGAGATTCAGCAAAGATCCCATAGTAGAACTAAAGGCGGATGAGGTAGAAACAAACGGAATAAATATAATAAGAACCACAGTGTACATGCCACTTCATACATCGATACAGTCAAGAGAAAAATAATAATAATAATAATAATAAATCAAGAGACGTTAAAGAGCCTGGAGAAGTTGCTACAATTTTCGGAAACTAATGCAAAAGAAATTCCCAGAGCTCAGCCAGATTCGTGGAATGCAAAATGACTCGAAGTCATAAATGATTTTTTTTCTCTTCAGAATGTAACAGATAATACCAGCATAAGAGGGCTTGATAGACTGTCTGTGCTTAACCTAATAATACAAAGCATAAAGACGACGTTAAGGATATGGAGTGATCATGTAGTAATTAGGTTGAAATACTTTCTGCTACAAGAAAACTCATCGTAAGGAAAGAAAAGAAAAGTACAAAGAGAGGTAATTATAAAAGCCTTAAAGATTCTTTGATGGCATAACTAGGAAATCCTCCTGTACGAAGAGAAACTTGATATGCAACATTCTAAATTTTTCGGTCTATAAACAAGTAGAAAATTTTTATCAGATTTCAAAACTGGGACAAGAAATAACCAAAAAAAACCAGCTTCTTTGGGAAGCTCAGAAAGCATAGATCCTAACCGCGTATAAATGGTATGAAGTAGGGAGAAATGAATATACCCAAACCATGAGGGAGACGAAATTAGACTTTGAAAAGGATATAATCAATATATGTGCAAACCAACCCAAGCTCTTCTTTAATTACATAAATAGTAAGACTAAAAGTAGAGATCAAATTAGCGCCATCAAAGACAATGTCATCGTTTATACTAAAGAAGAGGAAATGTGTGAAATCTTTAATGAGAAATTTCAGTCATTGTTTGTTCTGGTCCCATACTT
>NW_023658258.1:20000-24704 GCF_015228065.2 Penaeus monodon
TATATATCAATTTATTTATATATTAATATAAAATATATATTTTATATATATATAAAATTTTATTCATTAATTATATATATATATATATATTTATATATATGTATTATAATATATATATATATATATATATATAATATATATATTATATTTATATATATATATTATTATATGCATATACACACCTTTCAGTTTTTTTTTTTAAGTTTGGAAAGAAAAAGAAGTAGGAGGTATTTGTTTTCCCTGCTCTCGAGGAAGCCAAACCACATCCAGAAGACAGTGGCCCTTTAATTTTCCTCTTGAAAGCTCAGATTTTGCTTTGACTGCCCCCCTTCTACTCCTGGGCAGCCACTGCTTTGATTGAACTTTGTCCTCGGGATCGTACTGGTAGAGCCAGTTTCATCCCCTGTCTTCTGTCTGAAGTAGAAAAGCTTTTAGAGTCCTCCCTCCCACTTGTTCAAAATTTCCAGTGAAAGATCTACTCTTGTTTTCCGTTGATCTGGGCACAAACATTTAGGGACCGAAAAGCTTTCTTAGCCCCAAACTTTTTACCAGAATTGTCTGTGCAGAACCCACAGAGATGTCGATTTGGGGCTGTACTGATTCAGTGGTTATTCGTCTATCCTTTTCAATCATGTTTAGCATCAATGTTTTCCTCACAACAGACGTTGATGGCCTGCACACTGCAGGGCTCATCTTCAATTTTCGTCTCTTCCACTTCTGAACCGACTTATCCATTTTTAAGTTGTTGATTCTTTTGCAGCATTGTCACCATAAACTTGAGCGTCAAAGATTTGCCTTTCTCCCAACCGAGTTTCACCATGAATGTCTGTCCTGGGGCCCCGATTTTGGTAGATTCTATGTTGCCTGACTCGTGGCCGGACTTCCAAACTGGCGTTATTGATTGCATTTAAGGGTACATGTATTAATTTACGTTTAACACGTTGTTAAGGAATTAAAGTACATTGAAATCAAAATCCTTCCAAATGATTTTTAGTCATGGACTTTTTTCCACGAACTTTTTGAAACCCCCTCGTGTGTATTTTATATAAAATAAAATTTTAAAATAAAAAATATATATATTATATATATTTTATATATATATATATATATATATGGGGTGTGTGGTGGTTGTGTGGTGTGTGTGTGTGTGTGTGTGTGTGTGTGTGTGTGTGTGTGTGTGTTTGTTGTGTGTGTTTTGTTTTTTGTGTGTGTGTGTGTGTGTTGTGTGTGTGTGGGGTGTGTGTGTGTGTGTGTGTGTATGTGTATGTGTGTGTTTTGGGTGTTTTGTGTGTGTGTGTGTGGTGTGTGTGGTGTGTGTGTGTGTGTGTGTGTGTTTTACAATCCCACACACAAAAATGTTTCTGTGTGTTTTGGGGGTTGTTTGTGTGTATATATGTATATATATGTATACATAGTACACCAAAACCACACACACACCACACACACACACCCACACACACACCACACCACACACACACACACACACACACACAATACACCCCACACACACACTTTACACACACACACCAACACATATATATATATATTATATATGATATATATTTTTATATATATCTTTTACACATATATATATAAAATATTTTATATAATATATATTTTATATATTATGTATATATTTTAAAATATATATATATATTTTATATATATATAATATATATATATATTTTATATATATATAATATATACCCCACACCGAAAATTATATAATATATATATATATATTATATATATTATATATATAATATATATTATACTATAATAATTTTACATATTATATATATATAATTATACATATATATATACATACACACATGTACACCACACACACACCCCACACACACACACAACAACCACACACGGTGTTGTGTGTGCGTAAATGTATTTGTGAGCGCATCTTCTAAACCATGTAGTGGTAAATTACGGGGGAATACCCAAGTTTTTCTCCCACCCCCCCAAATAGGAGACACCGCCTTAGTTGCGAGATGGTTTTGCATTATTTCGTTTGGGACTGCACATTACATGTTTACTTCTGTTTTTTTCATTCTTTTATCATATTCATTTATCTGTATTCTAATGTGTGTGTGTGTGTGGTGTGTGTGCGTGTGTGTTCGCTTTCCATCTGTGTGTGTGTGTGTGTGTGTAACACGCATGCCTGCACGGGTACAGGCATCTCCAAATACTTTTGTCGAGTTTCATAGTACTTGTGCCATGTTAATGCTCTACTGACTTCTTGGTCTGACAGCCCTAAGACATGGAAAACACTACCAAGGTATGTAAAGCTTTCTGTGACTTCCCAGTGACTTCGTCACAAGCATGCCCCTACTGAACAGGTTTCTAGCAGGTCCCTATTTCCTGGATCTTGGTCTTGGTCCAAGAGACCTCTAGCGCCAAGGGCTTCGCCCGTTGCTAAATGCATCAAGAGTTGCCATTTCCAGAGACTCAGATAGGATAGTAACATCGTCAACAAGTTAAATGGGTGTTTCGGGCGTGGCTCCACAGTGGCTTTGTGTAGTAACTCTAACCTATTACCCCTGCCATACATACAGCCCGCGAATCAAATTCACGATGGCGTCCCAATGACTCGAAGCCCTAGGATACAGTCTATTGTGGAAATTACTAGCAGTGAGCCAAATTGTTTTCCCGGGCCCCTGGTACCTTAGTAGATGGTCTCTGAACGTTGTCAGAAAAAATGAGAGCGAGTAATCTGCCTGGTATGCTGAGCAGTGTGATGCCACAGTAGTTGCTGCAGTACCATCGATCCTTTATTCCCCTTGCAGAGAGGGATGACCCCCACTCCTCAGTCAGGGTAAGAGGTTCTTCGCTGATGGTCGGGTCTGGCACAGGGATTGCGACATCACTTGCATCATAACAACTGCTGGAGGGGTCTATCGATAAAAGCTGCTCAAAAAAAACCTAAACCGAACCATCACGACCCCAACATTTATCCATGAGCGGACTGCAGTCATTTGTGTGGAGGGCTTAGAGTTCATTTTCAGTCTGTCTGTGTTTGTGTGTGGGGTGTGTGGTTTGTGTGTGTGGTGTGGGGGTGGGTGTGTGTGTGTGTTTTTGTTTTTTTGGTTGTGTGTGTGTGTACACACATATTTTTATATATCCATATATCCCACCTATAATACAAATATAGATAAGTAATTAAATAATAGATAAAATATATAATATTATGTATAAAATATATATGTATATACAAAATATATATAATATTTTAATAATTAATTATAATAAATATAATATTATTATATATAATTAATAATATATATATATATTATTTTAGGTAAAATTTTTTACACATATAATATATATATAATATATATATTATATAATTCTATATTTTATATATAAAATATATATATGTATAACACCCAGGCAAAGCAGAAGGGACACACAACACACAACACACCACACACAACACAAACATAACATGCAGAAAAGCATGGCATGTTGTATGTATGGTATGTATGTATGTATGGGATGCGTATTCAATTTATTATTTACGTTACCAAAAAAAGCAAATGCATGAAAGGGCAAAGAAGAGTGTCTGAATATACTCATTTATTTGTTTTTCCCACACCCGAGAATAAAGACGGGGTTTAGATTCCGTTTCAAAATCTCGCTATCCCGTGCAACTGAATTAATGAGACAAACTGGTTGTCTTTGTTTGGGAAAATAAGGCACACATAAACCACACAACACACAAACACAAACAAACCCCACAACATATCACCACACGCACAAAACACAGTGCCTGTATATATATGTATATGTGTATTATATGTGTGTATATAAAATAACCCCATAAGTTTAGTCGACTCGTCATGTAGAGAAGGGTGAGTAAATACATGTGTCATCACTCAGACTGGGGCAGTCCTGAAAAAGGAATCTATATTATATATATATATATATATATATTTTTAATATTATATATAATATATATTATTATATATAATATATAATTTGTTGGTGTTGTGTGTGGGGTGTGGTGTGTGTGTGTGTGTGTGTGTGTGTGTGTATATGTAGTATATGTAAAATATATATATATTATAAAATAATAAAATATATATATAGTGTGGTGTGTGGGGTGTGTGTGTGTGTGTGTGTTGTGTGTGTGTGTGTGTGTGGGGTGTGTGTGGTGGTGTGTTTGTGGTGGGGTGGTGTGTGTGTGTGTGTGTGTGTGTGTGTGTGTGGTGGGTGTGTGGTGTGTGTGTGTGTGTGTGTGGTGTGTGACATATACAACAATATCACATACACACACACACACACCCACACACACCACACACCACACCAAAATATGTACATATATATAGACATATGATATATATGTATATTGTGTATTTTATTAGTATATATATACATATATATAATATATATATATATATATATATATATAATATATATATGTATGGATTTAAAAACCAAGTGGGGTTTGTGGGTTTTCTACCCCTTTATATATAAAATTATATATATATAATATTATATATAATATATAATTTGTTTGTGTGTGTGGTGTGGTGTGGTGTTGTGTGTGTGTGTGTGTGGGGTGTGGGGGTGTGTGTGGGGTTGTTGTACGTGTATTTGGTGTGTGTGGGGTGTTTTTGTGTGTGTGTGTGTGTGTGTGTGGTGTGTGTTCTTACCTAGTTTTTCAATCGGGAGGAAACAAGCCAGATGGTC
>NW_023658259.1:2500-5000 GCF_015228065.2 Penaeus monodon
TAGATAAATTTAGAGATAGATTCTATATATATATTTATATGATACATATAGATATATGATATATATATATAATATATCATATAATATACACAACACACACGCACACACACACACACACACACACACACACACACACACACACACCACACACACACACACACACACACACATATATATACATAAATATGGATCTATGTAAATAATAAATATATATATATATTCTATGCATATACAGACATCCATACCACAAAAACCACATACTTGCACAGACACACCACACATATGTATATATATATATATATATATATAGATATATATATATATATATAGATGTATATATAATATATATATCTATGTATATATATATATATATATAATATATACATAATAGATATATCTATATATTTTGTGTGCATTATATATATGTCTATCTAGCATATATATGTATATATATGTATATAGATGCATATATATGCATATATATATTTATTGTTGGTATGTAATATATATATTATATATATATATATATATATATCTATATATATATATATATGTAGATATTGTATATATAACATGATATAGTATCGAGAGATAGATAGATAGATAGATATATAAGGAGTAGACATATATAAATATACACAAGATATAAATATTATATATGAAATATATAATATATATATATATATATATATAGATATATAATATTATATATATATACACTCTTCTGCTGTGCTGATACTATGGAATAAAAACCCACAATACAAAAACTAGATTTGCTGGATATTTACATTTTGTATATATGTATATATATTTACATATGTAAATATATACACGTATGTGTATATATACATAGAACTTGGCACTCCGGTAAACCTTGCAGTTCTGGAGGATCCTCCAAGCGTGCTAACAAGAATGTGGTCAATCTCTGGCCACAGTACCGTATCGCTGTCCCAAGTCCAGGCAATGCGGGTGGAGCGCTGGTACCCAGAGCCAGAGATCTATTTCTGGGACCTAGTAAAGTCCAAGAAAGGAGGCTATTCTCGCTGCTAGGGATCAGCTACCGAGCCATGGGGGCCGACAGACATCTTGTAGCCAGCTCGTCACAGCCGGATACCGCATTGAAGTCGCCCAAGAACAATGCGAATGTCTCGCCAGGGGCAATCGTTTGCCACAGATGCGAGTTTTGCGTAGAAAGCCTCTTTCCACATCGATTTTCTATACATCCATTCGGGAAGGGGCGTATTCAGCAATAAGAGACAAAGAAGCTAAAAGCATGTTCAGTCTCAATCCATGGATCGCTCATCACCAGGTGTCACCTCGACTACGGCGGGTGAAGTCGACTGGAGATGGCTATGGCCTTACACCTGGAGGTGGTGACCATCGCTACAGCCCAACCAGTAGTAGGTGTAAACCACCCACCAATGATCGTGCCGACTACCCTGTCTCTCACCTCGAGAGGGCAGCCACCTCAACTCCCAGTCCACTTCAATTCCTCAATTTGAGATTAAGCCTCGGGTGGTTCATTCGGGGCCACCACCTATGCCGCCCCCCACCGACACAGCCCCAAAAAGGGGGCGGCAGGCTGTGAGGACCGCCTATCCAACCTGTGGGGTTCCGAGGAGCTTCCCAACAAGCTTCATGTGGGTTGGCGCCCCTCTGGGGCACAGGCGGGATGAGTAACTCTCATTCCAATCCTCACCCGACATTTACCCTCCCAGCGGGACAACACAGCCCGCCTACTTGCTGTGGTGGGAGGGACAACACCCCTCCCCCCAGTATTTCCATTTACTTCGCTCGTTCCAGAGGGTCATTCTGCGGGGGAGGAGGGGAACTGGCAAGGCACACCTCCCCCAAGCCGGCCCAATTACCCCAGGGTGGCTACACCCGCGGACTCGGCAGGAGTGGTACGAAGACAGGGTGTGTCCACACGCCGGTGGGCATAAACTCCGTACCTCTGGTCGCCTCCTGCTGCTCCGAGATCCCCACAGATTTAGCCTGGGACCGCAAGGGACCAGTTACCTATGGGATGGCCACGAGGAGGCACTGCAGAAGGTCTTGGAATGATGGAGGAGGCTGTGACCTGACATGGAGACTTAGCAAAAGCTGCCTCCCTTTTTCGCACTTGTGGAAGTGGAAGCTGCAAGCGAGAAAGCATGCAAGCAACTTAACAATATATAGTTAACCACACCATCGCTTCACAACCACCAGGCGTGTGAAAGCACCACCCATTATATACATATATACATATATATATATATATATATACGATATAGAATTATATATATATATATTAACATTTTTAAATTATATATATATATATATATATATATACATATATATATATATAGGTATATATAGTAAATAGATAGGGATGTATAATATATATGTCTGAGGATATATAGTAGATATATCTATATATATATAAGATATATGATATAGTTATATATATATTATATATATATATGTATATATATATATATGTATATATATATATATATAT
>NW_023658260.1:0-24698 GCF_015228065.2 Penaeus monodon
GATTTAGACCAAAATATACTTTCTTTTTTTTTCACAATTCAAATTTAAAAAAGGTGGGCCAAAGCATTTGGGGTAAGTAAAATTTTTTTTACATCAATGTTATTTTATGCACTAAAAAAGGGGAGAAAAAAACCACAAATGTCATTGGGTTTAGTCAAAAAATAGCCAACAAAATTCATTTGGACCCAACTGACTTTTTTTTCCCACATAAAAAAAAAACTAAAACAAAAATTAGATTATCAAAAATAAAATGATAAAAAATTTGGGCCCAGCCTTTAAATTATTATTATATTTTAAAAAAGTCAGTTTCTTGTACAGGTCTTGTGTAACCAGGGCAAAATCCCCAAAAATAGGTAAAAAAAGTATAAATGGAGCTGATAAAAATTTTAAAAAAAAATTTTTTGCTTTATTTCATTATAAAAATGGAAAATACTTTTGGTAAAAATAAAACTTTTAGGTCTTACTTCTTGGCAAACCCCAAACCTGGGAAATATTTTTTTATCAATTAATTTGAATTTGGAGTTTAAATTTTTCCCCCCTCAAATCACTTCTGAAAATGGAAATATTTGACAGACCTCAAAGCTCTTTTTATATGTAAAAAATTAAAATAAAGTCTTCAGTTTTTTAAATTAAACTAAAGAAAAGATGTGCAAGCTATTTCTAAGCATCAACCTCAAAATATCATTTAAAATTCTATACACAAACCTTGTTTTACTATTAAATAAACCCAAGGTGTATTTGTGCTGTACTAAAAATACAAAAAAAGGACAAAGGGCTACTGAACCAAATTTTTGTTTCCCCCAAATTTATTTTTAACCAGAGGGAAATTTAAATCGTGTATATTATTTAATATATTAAAAAAAATTTTTTTTTCTGTATAATTATATATAATAAGAAATTGATTTGGGGGTTAAACAGAAGGGCCCGTACACAAGGTGGGTTTTAAACACTGGGCCCTTGGGGTTTACAATGAGGTGATATCACTTGGACAAAAACTTGGTAAACAATATTTTTCCCCATTTTCTCACCGTAAAATCACCCTTCAGCCTGCTAATGTCTGCCCTCATCTCCCTTGCAACAGGCCTTTACAGAAAAAAGATTCCCGACAAAGTTTTCATTTACACAAAAAAATTAAAACATAACAAAACACCAAAAATTATAATTTTAATGGGTTTTTTATTGAACAAATTTTGGCAAAAATTTCCTAATTTCCCAGAGGGAATGGGCAACTTTTTAAAATTTTAGGCTAAAATTTGAATTTTTTTTCAGCTTTAGGTCCAAAATATTAAAAATCGTCAAAATATACCTGGTGTACTTTGTATATACACCACTTTATATAACCACAAAATTCAAAGCTCAACAGAATTTTTGGGATGAAATTTTCAAATACAAAACCAAAATTAACACCCAAAATAATATTTTCGAAAATGAAATATCCCCTAATTTTTTTGCCATTTTGTGGACTAATCTACCGCCACAATTATAAATTTTGTTCCCAAAGTCATCCAGAAAACAGAGGCAGTAATACCCTCTGACCCTTTTCAAATTTTTATAAAAACAAGACATTTGTTAATGCAAGGGGTTATAACTATTTTTCACCAGAGTTTATTCCTTTAAATTTGTTTTAAAGGTTTGTAGAAATTAGTGAAAAAAAAACAACTTTCAGTGGAGGGTCAACCCAAGTATTTTTCAAATTTCCCCTTTTCATAATGTGCTACATAGTTCTGATTTTCAGGATTTCCCTTTGTTTTTTTAAATATTTCATCATCAGGGAACAACAATTAACAAATGGAAAAATTTAGAAAAAAAAAATCATATTACCACTCAATGGGGAATGTAAAACCCCCACAGAGTTGCTGTAGCCTTGAAGTAAGAAAAAAAATGAACATTTAAATAATTTTTTTTTAAAAAAGGGTTTTAAAATGGTGTTTGCTACGTTAAAATATAAAAAAAACACTGGTTATTGAACTAATAGCACTGAAAAATTTACTATCTCCTTAACCTTTTGAGGGGAAAGCGCTGCATAACACACTTCTTGCTTATGATGTTGTTTGTATTGGTTCACTGCAATACAGTTTTCTAATTCTGCTCTTTAAGAAAAGTTACTTTTTTTTTAAAAAAATTATCCCAAAATTTAAAATATTTTGTGGCGCGATGAGAACTTTATACCTTTAAAGAAAAATTTGGAAATCCTTTCTTAATTTGATGGATGATAATTTGTTTAAAAAAGGGAATACTTAATTTTTATAATGCCACTGGGAAAACCTGCTAAAGAAAATTAAGATTCAGAAATGTGTAATTATTCGGCTTGGACATCTAAAACAGGGAATTGAAGTTTTGATCCCCGTGCATCTTTACAAGCGTTTTTTTGTATTTTTTAAAATTGACCTTATGTTAAAAAATCAACCCTGGGAAATTTTTCTCTGACTTTAAACAGTTTGCATGAACTGTGCATTTCCAAAAAAATTTCAATTTTATAGGAAAGTGCCTTGTTAAAAAAATACTTTCACCTATTAAAATTTTTTAACATCTGTGTGATGCCACTATTCAGGAACGAAATACGGGGCTTTTAAAATCGAAACATTCTCTCTCCAGGGATTTGCATATGAATGGAACTAATTTTTTCTCATAAAATTTAGACAATACTAAATTGAAAATAAAAATATGCAGTTATATTATTTTTTCATCCAAAACCTATAAAAACAATAAATTATAAAATCTGTTTTTACAAAGTTTTATAAATTTGCTCTCCATATAGTACATTCCTTAGTTTTTACTCTCAAAGAATTAAATAAAACTGTATCTCTTTCTAAAAATTTTAAGGGGAGTTTAATTTAAACTCCATTTTTTTTTAAATTTTTTTTTTTCTAAACCGGGTTTTTCATTCCAATTCCTTTACTGTAAATGAAAAAAAATAATACTTTTCATAGTATATTTATATAATGAAAATAAATTTATTCTCACAGAGTCAGGACCCTTGAAAAATAAACCCCATAAATTTTCTCAAATTTCTCCTGGGGGACTGCGAATTAATAAGAAAAAAAAGATTGATAAGGCTGTTTACTGAACTACACACAGATATAAAATCAAAACAGCAAGTACCTCAAAATCATATTTCATTTATACAAATTTAAAAAGAAAATGATAAAATTTTTTAGCCATACACCAAAAAAAAAACAACATTATTATGGCTTTAAATTTTAAGGGTACACTTCAGAAAATTTTAATGTTTTAAGAATATAAAATTAAAAATTAATTTTTAAAGGTCTAACATAAAAAGGCTAGCCCCAGAGGCTAAGGCCAAAATGTTCTTTCTTTTTTCAAAAAAACTCAAAATTTGGTACACTTTTTACCCATTCTCAATTAACCTTTGAAAGTTTTAATGCTCACATAATGCCC
The DNA here is from genome assembly GCF_015228065.2 of Penaeus monodon. Lineage (NCBI taxonomy): Eukaryota > Metazoa > Arthropoda > Malacostraca > Decapoda > Penaeidae > Penaeus > Penaeus monodon. The sequence goes on from NW_023658260.1 coordinate 3,400, forward strand.
TTTACTCACACAGAGCTTTTTTGGAAAAAATGTGCCCAAAACAACCTTTTTTAAACATTTTCCCTTTTTTATCAAGCTGAATTCCAAAAAAAAATTTTTTAATTGCATATTAAAATAAATCTTCCCACTATCAAAGTTCGTAATAAAAGAAAGTCTACAAGCTTTTAGTTTTATGGTAACATCTTAGGTTGAACAGTCCCTGCTCATGAAACAACAGACAAAAAGAATTTTTTGATAAAAAACCTAAAAGACTTCATAATTATAACACCAAATTTTAAAAAACAGACCCCCACAACATAAAAAGTTCTAAATTTAAAAAAAAAAAAAAAAAAAAAAAAAAAGGATATATAAATAACAAAGGTTTCTCCAAAAAGACTTATCACAATACAAAATATGGAAATTTTTCAAATTTAAATTTATCATTCATTTGGAAAGGGAAAATTTCCCCTACACCCCAAAGAGATCTCGTTTTATTTGATCTTAGCCATTCAAAAACCCCAACATTTTCTCACTTAACCCCTCCCCCGCCCGGGCACAGTACCAGCACATAACAAACCACTTGGTTGCAGGTACCCTTAACAGCACAAGCGCCAGGGCATTGGAGCGGGGTGTTCAGCTTTATGTAGCAAGTCCACACCAGTGTGTCTGCCGTTGTATAAAACACCCAAATTTATCACACTCAGGGGTTTCTTTACCCAAGTAAGGGGTTTAAAAAATAAAAAAAGATTGCTACAAGTTTTCCTGAAAAAAATTTCTGATATAAAATTTTTTCATATGTAAAAGTCATGAAACAATTTTAAACTTGGGGCATAAACTAGGGTTTCATACGCTTTAGAAACTGGACAGAAAGGTTTGGAACATTTTTTCATTCTTTTTGTAAATTATTACATGATGCATTCCCTTCCCACGTACAACTTATGGGAAATTTCCAAATAATTCACTTTAATACGCTTATACCTAGAGAGTGGTTGGGTTTAAATTACTAACGGGTTTGTGGCTGAAAAGTGGCAGGTGGGTTGCGGGGGTTTTCCTTGAATGACTCTGGGGGCAACGGGGCATTTACTGAAAGGACAGGGTATTTTGATTTACTTAATGTCACCCTTTATATTGCTTTTATTTATGAAATGAAAAAATTTTTAAAAATGCAAATAAATTTTCCTTTTGTTCCCTAGTGACAACCCTTTTACGCTTGAGTCATTGTTTTAGTTATAGATTCCAAAATATCGAGCATTTCGATATACATCCATATTTACATAAGAGTTGGTTTCCTGTGATTGGGGGCACCCGAAGTTTAATTTGGGGGTTCACGGGCACCCCTGGGATTGAGGCTTGATGGGCTAGTGGTCAAAAAAAAGTCTAAATCTAATTCATAAAACCAAAATATAAATTCCCCCTTTTGGGCTACTTTATGAATAAAGAGTGCTGTGTTACTGTATACATAGCAATTATGATGGACAGATGTGAACTAACTAAAAAGTAATTATTGTGGCAAAAAGAAAATCGCTCAATGTTGTGCTAAAAAGGGGTTTTCCCGAAAAACTTAAATCTAAACTGTACACATTCCTGCTTTTACTTTCCAAAAAAATATATATTCGATTTTTTCATATTCACAAAGAATTTACTTTTTTGGTAATTGACATGCATAATTCTTTTCAGGGAAAACACATTATTACCCACAACAAGTCCACAACTTAAAATAAACTATGACATATTGATACAACCTGCAAAAAGGGGGGGAAATGGTGGGTGACCATAGGGTGAGAAGTACATATTTAGAGGGTGCTGGTGGCTGGGGCAGGACATCGGTGTGGTAATCCCAACACTAGGTGGGGCCCTTTCAACCCTCCTATCCCGGAGGAGCCATGCCCGGGGACGTTGGGGCCCCACCCTATAAAGGGGTTTGGGCTGTGGCAGGGCTGAAGGCTGAAGCTTTGGTGCTTGGTATCTCAGGGGAACTTCATTGGTGGCGGTATGGGGTTTGGATGGGAGTGCAATGATGGGGGTTTTGGGGGGGGAGTTTCAACTGTTTGGGACTCATATAGGGTGGCAATGGGCCTGAGAAAAAGGGTTTTGGAGCTGGAACAACTGGGGAAGTGACACTTGCTGCAGCTAAAGCGGGGGGGGAATAAAGTTGGAGTGAATGTGAAGGGGTGGTAACTGGCACAGCAGTAGTAGCACGGGCTGGCAGCATGGTACAGCATTGCTGTGGCTGTACATATGCTGGATTAGCTTCAGGGGCTGTTTAAAAAAAAAAAAAAAGGCAGGGGGGTGGAGGAATTTTGAGTTGTGCCCCGTGTGCTTTCTGAAAAACCATATCATTTATACTTGAAAAAAACGTATCACCCGTTCCCCATGGCCACCTAAAAAAAATAAAAGTAATTGTATTACAAAAAAATGAGGGCAATAAAAAGGTTCCATCCCAAGTTTATTTTTCATCAAAATGATCTTCTATAAACTTTTCCAAAATTACCAGAAGACAGGATTACAAAAATTCACACTACTCACCCCTGGGGCTAAAAATTTTTCAAATTTTAAAATTTTTCAAAACAAACTTTTTACTTTTTTACCTAAAAAAAAATCATTACCCGAAAATGGTTCTGATGAAAAAACAGCCTCGGTTTAGCGGGTTTTGTTTGGGGTACTTACCTGGGTAGGAAAACGATAAATACCATAGCCAAACCCACATCCCAAGCTAAAAGATAAAATAAAAATTATATATGGGGACAAATCTTTAAAAGGACTCTTACTTATAACTAAATAGCCCTTATGCAAAAGTAATGCTTCCCCACTCAATTTAAATTAAAGGCACCATAAGTGCTTGCTTAAAATATCAAATTTTAGTCCTACCTATCTTCCCTGTTTCCCCTTTTCCCTTGTTTTGGGATTCATTTTTATTACTTTATTCCCTTTTATTATTAGCGCATTTGAATAAAACAAGCATAATTTAAATAATATTATATTAAATTATATTATAATATAAATGATAAGGGGGATAATGATAATAATATAATAAAAATAAATAATAATAATAATAATAATAATATTAATACCATATCTCAATACACTTGGGGAACCTCCCCAAGTTCGGAATTGGAAGTCAGGTGCCCCAACTAAAGGCCCAAATGAGTTTAAACAGTTTAAAAAAGTGAAAAGGCTAAAACATCATATCTACATCAGGGGTCATACAACCAAAACCAACACTCCACAATTTCACAATTTCATTTCCCCTTCTCTAAAAGTTCACTTATGATTGGGGAAAACAAAGAAAGAGTAACCAATTCTTCCCTTCCGACCTCCCCACTGAGAAATCGGGTAACAGTCACTTCCCTAAAAAGCTCTGTGTCAACATTGTACACTTTGAGCTTGAGTGGTCGACCTTCATGGGTTTCAATGTGGAAGAGGCCCCTCACTCTCGTGCGGGACCGAGTCGCACCAAATGATATAATCTGTTTAGGCCTGGAGGCCAGCAATGTCTGCTGGAGATTCCCGTTCAACTTCCTGTAGATTAAAAAAGGGGTGCGGGTAATTGTGCAATCAACGGGTATCATAAATCCTTTCCCAAAAAAGTTTAATTAAATCTACAAACCCCTTTTTACCAGTACTTAAAAAGTATAGCCCAAACATTCTCATTTGCCCCTAAAAGGAACAAATCGGAGGATACCCAAGCCCCCCTGTCCCCCCAGGGGTTGGGAAGGGGGTAATAACACTGTTGTAAGGTCTGGTCTTGCTGCTATAGACAGTCACTTTAGTCTTTCTCTTTTGAAATTTTTTAAGAGTTTCTTTCAGAGTATCATTTTCCTTGACCCTGAAATTAAATTTTTTGACAAATATTATACTAAAAATCTAGATTTTTTAATTAATTCTAATAGAGCAAGACATTTTAAGAAATTAAATTACTAGGGCAAAACCAGACAATCTAAAATTCACGTTTCATTATCAATATCAAACTCGATTTTGGGGTGTATTTTAAAAACAATCTACAGGGTTTTATGAATATCTGTACCTACCCAAACTTGTGTTTCCCCTAGCACAAAGAAATCAAAGAATGCTTCTAATCCCGCAGTTTTGGGCCCGGGAATTCTCTTGTACCTGAAAAAAAAAAAAATGTACAATAAAAATGGTAAAAACATGAAATTTATCAATTTTCACAAATTCAAAAAAGCAAAAAATATTACCTTCTCATGTAGAAAAAAACAAAGCATATAATTACTCAAATCTATCCACGAAAGTTTACACTTTTGACCTACAAAAATATGCATATTGCTCTAAAATGTGATTAGCTTCCTTTCCACTCTGTGGGGTTTTTCTGCAATCCGGCCAAAAGGGCGGGCTTTTCCGACATCAAGGGAAAAATGGAAGCAAAAGGAGCACACAATTACCCACTAGATTTTGCAGCACCACACAATATTTTTCCAAAAATGAGCAAAAAGGAAATCAGGGGTCACTTGGTTTAAGTTACTTACAAAATTCATACATAATGTGGAAATTACTGTATGATTGGTTTAAGCCACCCCTGTTATTTTTTGGGTAACAAGGACATAATGCTGTTGTCAGCATTTTTTCACTAGGTACACCTGCTTGAAACATACATTGGCATCTGATAATGACTTATTCAGATATGATTTCAATCTCCGAGATATTTCAACCACCGACACACACACACACACCACCCACACACACACCACCCCAAACCCAAAACCCCCAAACCCCCCCCCTAAAAAAAAAAACAAACCCAAAAAAAAAAAACCCCCCCCCAAAAAAAAAAAAAAATTTTTTTTTTTTTTAAAAAACTTTTTTTTTGTTTTTAAAAAGGGGAAAAAATTTTTTTTGGGTTAAAATAAAATAACCCAAAAATTAAAAATAATTTTTAAAATTTTTTTTTTTAACAAATTTTTAAAAAACAAAATATATAAAAAAAAACCCCCGCCCGACTGTTAAAAAAAGAAAAAAACTAAAATTAACAAAACCCCTCAAAATAAAACATTTTTTTAAAATAATAATTAATTAAAAAAAAAAAAATTTAAAAATAATTTTTTAAAAAAAAAAAAAAAACAAAAGGGACAAAAAGAACCTCACACACAACCCCCCAAGCTAACACCAATTTTAGTTTTTGTATAAAATGCAAAGTATCAATCTAAAAAAAATGTAAGAAAAATCATGTCATCTACCCTGGTATTGGTGTTTTTAATTTATTATATTGAGGGGAGGGGGGATGATTTAGGCTATTTTATACTGAAAAAGCTAGTTTATTAGGGTACCTGTCCCTGCATCCCGAAAAATCTTGAAGGAAATTTTTTTTAATTGGCCGTCGTCATTGTCTTTGTGTAGAGATGAAACAGCTATCGCACCTGGCATTTGGGACTGTCCAGCATCTACTATTCTGATGTGCCTCTAAATCAGTCTTTAGCATTTGAAAGATCATTAGATAAAATAAAAAAAAACACCATGCTCCTCAAAACTAGATAGAACTTAGTACCCGTAAAATATAAAATATTCTTTGTGTTTTTTCTAGGAAAATTGTAAGTTTTGTGGGGAAAAAAAAAAAAAAAAAAAAAAAAAAAAAAAAAAAAAAAAAAAAAAAAAATTATATTATAAATTATATATTTTAATTTTAATATATATATATATTAAAATATATATATTAATAAAATTTGTTTGCCAAACAAAAAAAAAATAATAATAAAAAAAAAATAATAAAAATTTCAAGAGCAGTATCTCTCAATGATTCAGTCGGGGCTAAACAACAAACAACAGTTTAGCACACACAACTTAGGGCACCCCAAAATCACGGGGCCCTTTCCCTTCACCCAGCTTTTGGGAAAATTTCAAAACTGATTAGCATCACTGGCAGGGGGGCTTTTAAGAAAAGCGGGGGGTTATTAATCAATTAAGGGCCCCAAGATTTGATTGTCCCAACACAGAAAAAACTCATTGTACATGGATTTTAAAAAAATTTAAAAAATTGATTTTTTGTAAATATCCAAAAAGACCACCAACAAGGGGTATGAATGGGGGGGCTGAACAAAATTTATTTCCCCATCAAGTTTTATTCTTTGTAACTGAAAAAAAAGGGGTAATGCCTAGGTGGGCCCTAGTATGAGCCTTATTAAGGGCCCTTTTTTTAACTTTTCCAAAAAAATGCATGCCTAAAAAAAAGTGCAACCATAATTAAAGATATTTTTTGATTTCTTCCCTCCTCAACATTTTCATATTTTGTTAATCTTACAGATGGCACACTAACCGGGCAATTGAAAAAAGATTAAATCGTCAGTACAAAAAATAACCGCAACACAAAACGATAACCTACAAATAAAAGAAAAAAGCCGGAAAGCACTGCTCCCGCCCAAGTCCCTTTGGGGTTTTTAATTTTCGCTTTTTTGCGGTTATGAGGGAAGGCAATGTTTCACAGGTATTTTTGGGGGGATACCCCCCCATTAACCCCCCTCTGCATGCCCATCAGGCAATTAGATTGCTGATTAATTTTTTTTATGTTGGGATTTAGTTCTGGGGAGTCATCCATATGTAAAGAAAAACCCATTTTTTCCCCCTCCTACTTTTTTTTCACATCAATAAATCAACTGAGAAAGAAGTAACAAATAGCAACGAATTTTTCTATCACGTTTCAGATTTAAAGTTTGTGACGGGTTAACAAAAAACTGAAAATACCTTTAATGTTCATAAATACATACATACCACATTAATCACGACCCAAAAATGGCAAGAACAGACGTGAATTTAGTTGTTTTATTTTTTTTTCACATAAAAAGCCCAAAGTGTTTAATCACCAAGGAGTCAATTAAAAGTCCTCCCTAGCTTATTTTTTACCCTTTTCCCTTGTTTTCACTTTACTGTGTAAATTTGTTTAAAATACTTAAAACTTTTAAAATTAATCAAAAAATTTAAATCATTCACAGAACGGAACTACTAGGCTTTAAAATATCTAACAGAAGGGTTAAACCTTCCCATATGAATCCATAGAGTGGAAATTTTTTGGGTTAAAACCCTTTCTATTTTGGGAAAAAAAAAAAAAAAAAAAAATTGAACGGGAAAGACAAATTAACCTTTTTAAATTTTTCAATAAAGGTTTATTTAAATGTTTTCTTTTAAAAGAGAGAATTGCAATATTTTCATTTTTCGGAATAAAAATTTTTTTTTTTTTTTTTTTCCTTTTTTTCTCTTTCTGGTGAAAGTTTAAACTATTAATGGTTAAAACAAAAAAATTTTAAAAATCTAATAATGTCACTAAGGAAGGTTTAAGGGGGGGGCCCTATAATTTTTTAAAAACCCATACTTTAAAACTATCTAGTTAATATTTAAAAGGGAAAAATGGTAAATAGTTGGGGTTTGGGTTTTGGGGTTTAGGGTAAGGAAGGATATTTTGGGGGAAAAAGGGGTTTAAAAGAAAATTTAGAATTTGAAAACGAATAGGTATGGGAAAGGGGGCAGGTGGAGGGGAAAAGAAAGGTACGGGTTTTCCCCAAAGCGTGGAAGAAAACAAAATTGTGGAACTAAAAAGGCATTCATGGGAACATAGGGGGATCAAAATGTGACATCAGAAGGAGTGTGTTGATGGTGTGGCAATCGAAGTGGGGGGGCCGGTCCCCCCAACTTGTTCTGATAAAGGGAGCTGACCAAAATTGATATTTCACAGTATTAATTTATTAGGGGTATATTTTATAAAGATTGCCATTGGGATAAGGAAGGGATTTTAAGCGGGGGTAAAAACCCGGGGCTAGAAAAGTGAGAAACAGGGTTGGTATGATTGGACTGTACATAGGGGCTAGAGTATCTGCCTGTTCTTGCCAGGGTTTCCCAAACAGGGCGGGGCCCCCCGCAAATCTGAAAAATTTATGGAAATGAAAATGGGAAAAAATTTTTTTCTTTTCTGATTTTGACATTTATTACCCCAAAGCTTCATTTCATCAGTAAAGAATCAACAGTGTGTTAAAAGATTTTTTTTTTTTTACGAACATTTTTAACAAATAAAAATTTGCAAGAGCAAATCTACATCTTCAGCAATAGAAACTTTAAACTTGTTTTTTTGGAATTTGCTGTCCCCCACAAAACCTAAAAGCTAAGGACATTTTGTCCCCGCAACCAATATTTACCCCAATTAACATTCAACTACTAAAGGGTCAAATTAAATACCTGGCTATAGCTACTTAACCTAATCCCCCATTTAACCTAATTTTATGCCCCTTGTTTTTTTGGGTAAATTTTGTTATATACAATCTACTCACGAAATCATGGGCCGTGTGCTCTCCTGATTTTCCCCAATCCTTAAATTTTGGGGAAAATAGTTTTTTCCCTTTAAAATACTATTTTATTTATACTGTTATTATTCTTATTATTTATGATTATTAAATTTTTAAATCAGGTGATATTTAAAAAAAAAGAAATAAAAAAAAAAGGCACTTTTTAAAAAAAACAGGAAAAATGGGTAAAAGGTGAGACAGGTGACTAATAACTGACTTCTTAATGATAACACTTGTAGAGCCTTATGTGTAAATCACAATAATCTTATTTACGTGGGGGTCCCCTGTAATTTGCCACCCATGCGACAATAAATTTTTTTGCCAGACACACTAAACAATTTCCCTATGACTGGGTTATTTTTTTGACAGGACTCAGGTTTTCCCCAGAAAATATTATATCCTCAAAAAAGAATAGAGAACAAAAAAGTGAAAAAAATTTTTAAAATCGGCAAATGAAACTCTACAGATGTCCTTGCCCCTTTTAAAGTCTATGGACGAGACCACCTTTCGAAAAAACTTAAGGCAAACCCATCTTCGGTAAAAATCAAGATTTCACATAATCCAATCCCCCGTGGAAAAAAAAACCATGCATTCTAACCAATAAACCATCTACCTTAACCTTTTTGTTTTATACACTACAACTATATATTCCCTACCATGGGCTCTGCCCCCGGGACTCCCAGTATATATATATCCTGCGGGGGGTTCTGTCCCATAGACCCCAGGTAAACTGTCCCTTTTATTAACAAAGCACCAAATTTTTTTTTTCACTTCTGTCTATGGTCTAAATTTTTTGGGCATCTATTCACTTTTTTTTGTCATTTGGGGGCCCTTTGTGGGCCCAAATATCAGGTGTGATAGATATAAGCTATTTGTTCTGTAACCTACTATATTTTTGGGCTTTAAAAAAAAGAAAACCCCGGAAAAATCTTGAAAACCCTTAAAATGAAACATCTCACCATTTTATGTATGAAACCTAAATTTAAAAAAACAGTAAAAAAAAAGTATAAAAAACAAAATAATCCAAAACTAAAAAAAGATCTTAACCAAAAAAATATTAAAACAGTTGGAATACAATTTTTGGGAATTTAAAAATAATTTAAAAAAAAATTTTTTTGTTTGTAAAAACACAATGGGGACTTAAAAATGGGGGTTTAAAATCTTCTTCTTCTCTTAAACTGTATCCCTTCTTTTTTTATTTGCCATTTTTTTCCCATGAGGAAAAAGGATCTTATTTTCGTCAAGGAAACCGCTGCAGACACTTTTTTTTTTTTTAAATTTTAACCCTTTTTACATGGAAAAAATTTTAAGGTTTTTTTTATGCAAAATATCAATTTCCTTATAAAAAAAAATTATCCCCCTTTTTTTTTTTTTTCTTAAAAAAATTTTTTCCCCCCTTAATTTCAAGGGTTTTTTTTTTTTTTTCCATTAGCCCAAAATTTATTTTCGAAAAAAATCCAAAAAATTTTTCCCCTTCCCAAAAGTTTTTTTTTCGGGTTTTAAAAAACACTTTTATTCCCCCTTTTTTTTTAAATTTTTTTTTTAGTTCTTTTTTTGGGGGGAAAAAAAAAAAAAAAAATTTTTTTTTAATAATTTTTAAAAACCCTTTCCCCCAAAACCTAACTAAAACAAATTTTTTCATGGATTTTGGGGGGAAAATTCAAAATTTTAGAAAGAAAAGAAAAAAAAAGGTTAAAAAAAAATTTTTTAAAAAAAGGGAGGCAAAACTTTTTTCATTATTCGCAAAATTTTATTTCAACTTTTTTCTTTGGGGAAAAAAATTTAAATTCTTCCAAAAGTTTTACAACCGAACTTTCTTTTTACTTATTATTCCTTTTTTAAAACCAAGATTATTAAACTTTTTTTATTTTTTTTAAAAATTTTCCTTTTTAAAAAATTTTTTAAAAAACATTTTTTCGGGAAAAAAAAATGCCCACCCTTATTTCCTTTTTTTTTTAAAACAATTTTTGGAAAACCCCCAAATAAAGCAAAGTCCCTGTAAATAAAAAAAAACGCTTAAAATTTTCCTTTCCTTAAAACCCAATAGCAATTTCTCCCCAACTCCCTTCATGACCCTAAACCCCCCCCCAAAAAAAAACCCAACTTTTTTGTTTAAAAAATTATTAAATATAAGACCCAAAAAAACAACACCAAAAAAGGGAAAAAAAAAATCCCAAATTTAAAAAAAAAAATTCTACTTTTTTTTTTTTCTTTTTTTTTTTTTTCTCCCCTAGACATCCTTCGCCACCCGGGGCCCAGCTTGTGCCTCCCCTTTAAATATTTTTTTTAAACCGAAATCCCCCCAAAATTTTTAGAAAAAAAGGAAAAAAACTGGCCCCAATTTTAGAATTTGGGAAAGGGGGGAAATTTTAAAAGGGGGAAAATTTTTAGATTTTGGGGTTTTTTTTCAGGAAAAATTTTTTGAAGAAAAAATTAAATGGGGGGTTTTTTTAAAAATGCGGGGATAAAAAAATTTTTTTCCTTTCCCCTTTCCCCAGAGCTCAACCCCAGGGGTTTTTTTTTTTTTTTTTATTTTTTTTTTTTTTAATTTAATTTTCGATTTTTTAACGATTTTTTTTCTTTACTTTCCCCCATTTAATCACCTTACTGAGTCTAAATACCAATTAAAAAAATAGTTAAAACCACCCAAAATATTTTTGTGGTTGGGGTTTTGGTTCCCAATTTTAAAAAATTTTTTTCCCGGGGTTGTTGATATTAAATCTACGGTGACCCATTTTCTCCCCCTTTTTAAAAAAATTTTTTTTAAACCCCTTTAAATTTTTAAAAAGTTAGGCCCTAACATTCTTTTTTTTAATTTTTTTAACCCCCCGGCCAAAAGAACTTAAGACAATTTTTTAAAACTAAAATTTAGAATGGTCATTTCCCCCCCCAAAATTTTTCTTTTTTTTTTTCCCCTTTCCTGGGCCCTTATTCTTTGGGAACCTCGACCCCCAATTTATTTAAATTTTTTTTTTAGCCCCCCCTTCCCTTCCCCCCCTCTTCTTTTCTCTTCTCCCTCTCTTTTTTCCCCCCTTTCTTCCCCCCCTTTTTTCCCCTCTCTCTCCTCTCCTCTTTTTCTCTCTCTCCTCTCCCCTTCTTCTCTCTCTCTTTTCCTTTTCACTAAAACCTCATGGCATTAGGGAAAAAAAATGGTGTTCTTTCTTATTTGGGGGTATTTTCCCTCCCCTTCGTCCGGTCCGGGGCTCAAAGGAACCCACCGCAGGAAAAAACCGGGTTAAGGGTTTATTATTACTACACCCAAAACCCAAAGGTTTCCCATACACTCATTTGCCCCTTAAAAAATGCCCACTTCTTGGTTGGGAAAAAATTAAAGTCTATACTCTATACATCAGCGCAAACTACAAGCACTGCCAAAATCACCCCGTCATTGTCCATATTTAGGGGCCATCCTTTTTGGGGCAAAAAAACTCCGTCCCTGTTACGCCCCCAAATACCACCCTTGTACTATGATGACTTTTTAAAAAGGTTGCCTCGGCGGGAAAATTTTACCCTGCTGGCCCTTTAAATGAAACTCTTCTTAGCTTTTTGGGAAATTTTTCCCCCAAAAAATTTTCCCCAAAGCTAGGCCCTCCATTTTTCCAGAGGAAACCAAGCATTTCCCCCCAGCAAGGGCCCTCAATAAAGTTTCTTAGAAAGGAAAAACGATCTACAGTATTTTTGGGAAAAAAATTTTTTTGGGAAATAAATCCCTAGGGTTTTCTGTTCTTTAGCAAAAAGGGCTAAAAATTTGTTTAGAAACTCAAAGGGGGGAAAGAATTGAAACCCGTGGGCAAATCATTGACTTTACACTCCTGGGGGTAAAGTGTGGGGGGGAAACAACAAGAAAAAGGAAATGTCTAAAACAAAAAGGGGTAGATTCATATTTTTCCAAATAAATCTGCAAAAATTTCCCCGGCCTTTCCTAAAGTGCTCTCTTATAGAAAATAAAAAAAATTGAAATTTGCTTATGGGGCCAAACCTTTTACCCTTTTTGCAAATCAATGCAGCCATTCCGGCCCCAAACCCATTTGCCCTCATCCACTCCTCCCCAAAAATACGGGAAAAGGGGAAACCCTCTTTTGTTTCTTAAACTAAATTTATACTATGGGGCTTTCTTGCTTACCTTTTTCCAAGAAAAGGATTTCTTTTCTCACTCGATAAACCTACCAGACCATGGCCCAAAAACCATCCTTCATTTCTGGCTTCCCAAAAAGGGAAATGGTGCGGGGCATGTGTTTGGGCATTTTTAAAGGGGAAGAAACGCCCCAGCCCTCTTAAGTCTAGTTTTCATAGGCCATTCAAACAGGCCTCCCCAACGGGTAATCCTTATCTTTAAGGACAGAAAAATTATGGTACCAAGGCAAGGCAGTCCCCCCCCTACACTATTTAAATACTTAAGCATTCTCTTTGCAAGCTCCCCAGTAAATTTATTTAACTTATTTGGGCCCTACAACCCCGTCTTTGGTTTTTTTTTTCTCATTTCAGGGTTTTTATTGGGGAAAGGGGGGGGGGGGGGGGTTTTGATTTCGAAAAAGTGTGCTTCTCTTGGCCTCTTATCAAATCTAACAAACCAAAAATACTTCCCGACCCAGTAAAGGGGGCATAATTTTTTGCAAGGCCCGAAAACTTTTTAATACCTTGGTGTTTAATTGTTTCCCCCCCTTTCCCGTCACGCAATTTTGCTTCACCCAGGAAAAAGTTCAAAAAAGATAGAAAATTGCTTGGAGAAATTTTATGACAAAATAAGTAATTTTGTAAAAAGGTAAGGGGTTTTTTTTATATTTCCGGTTTGTCCCTGGCAGATTATGCAGCCCCGGTTCTAGTACGTTGCCCCCAAATCTCTCAAACCTTTTTTACCAGCATGGGGAATTACTTTGGGGTCCAGTACCCTTAAAAATTCTTCTGGGAAAGAAAATAAACCCATCAATTTTACAGTAGTGATACCCATGTTAAAACTAAAACTTTTAAAAATCAGAAATCCGGGGCTTCGTTTAGACCACGATTCCTCTTTTTCTACCCGACGGGGTTTATTATTGGGGTTTTGGCCCTTTGGGCCCACCCCCTTTTAATTTTTGGGAAAAAAAACCAAAATTTCCCAAAAATATTCTCACTTCATTTTTAAACTCTGATGCTATGGACATCCCAAAAAACGACACTTACTGCCCCTTAGACATAACCTTTTTAAATAATTCTATTGACAAATTAAAAGGGCCCCAAAAAATCCATGACAACAAAAAACAGCAACAACTAAAAACCTCAGTCCTAAGGGTGTAGATAAAACCTTTATTTTCCCCTCGTAAAACCCCCCTCTTGCCCAAACTGCACGCCTCCACTGATTCTCATGGTCACCGGGGATGGTGCGCAAATTTTCCCCAAGACTACCACTATTTTGCCGAGTCGTAATCATTTTTCCTTTTCCCCCCCAAAACAAAACAACACCTAACTATCTTTACTTACAGCTGGGGAAAGGGGGTTTACTGCACGTTTCCCCGAAAGCGGGAAACAAAACTTTTCCCCTTCCCCAAAATTTCTAAAATACCAAAAGAAAGGGTCCCAAAAAGTGTCACTTTTACTGGAGCCCCCGGGTTTTTGGGAAAATTTCCCCAATTTGGGGGACACTGTTTGCCCAAATTACCAAAAGCAGCTTTTTGCTGTCCCATTATTTTTTAAATAAAATTAAAAACATTTTAATCAGATCTCTAACGGCCCAATTAAAAAAAATGGACCCTTTGGAAAGGAATTTAAAAAAAAGGGGAAAAAACCCGGGTTTTTCCGGATTATTTTCTTCGCAGAAAAAATGTATTTCAGACTAAGATATAAACAAAAACCGGGCCCAAAACTTTCTTTTATTGTTAAAGGGATTTTCATTCCTATTCAACCTTTTCTAAAATTTTGGCCCAAAAAATGAATTACGGGTTTTTCAATTTCCAACTTAAAATTTTAATTGGACAAAAACCCTTTGTTTTAAAAATTTTTTTCCCTAAAAAGGGCGGAAACCTGCCCCCCTTCGGGAAAGGAAAAAGGGTTTAATTTTTGAATTTCACCCCCGCCCCCCCCCCCCCCCCCCCCCCCCCCCCCAAAAAAAAAAAAAAAAAAAAAAAAAAAAAAAGCAATAAAAAAAAAAACTTTTTTTTTGGGGGGGAAGTTTTTGGGTTAAAAAAGTTTTAAAAATTTTTTTTTAAAAATTTTTGGGGGGGTTTTTGGTTTGGGGGTTTTGGGGGAAATTTTTTTTTTTTTTTTTTAAAGGGGAGCCCAAAAAAGTGTAATTCAAACCCTTTTAAAATTTTTTAAATTTTAATTTTCAAATTAAAAAAGGCCCCAAAATTTATGTAAAAATTAAAAATATTTCCACCCCACAAAACCACACACACACAAAACCACACACCCCCCAAGGACCACCCCACACAAGTATATAAATTTTTTTTTAAAAATTTTTAATATATAAAATTTGAGTAAATTTTTTTATCAAAATTAATTTGTATAGATAATAAAATAGGGGGTAAATAAATTTTTGGTATATAAAAAAAAATGGAAAATTAAATTAAAAAATATGAAAATAGTGGGGTGTGGGGTTGTGTGGGTGTGGGTTGGGTTTTGGGGGTTGGTGGGGGTTTTTTTGGGGGAAAAATTTTTTGTGAAAGGGGCCAAAACCCAGTTAATATTAACCCCCATAAAAAAATAAAAAATTATTCCAAAAAAAAAACACCCACTTGTAAAAATCCCTAAACTTATCCCCCCCCCAAACACACAACAAAACCAAACACCACCCCCCAACATAATAATTAATATATGATTATATAATTATACAAATTTTATATATTTTAATATAATTATATTAATATATATATTATATTTATATTAAAATTTATATTTACCAATTTTTAATTCAAATATATATGGTTATGTGTTTTAAAATTACTATATATTTAAAAAAAAAAAAAAAATATTTTTGGGTATATCTTTTAATCCCCCCCAAAAAAAAAAACCCAAAAAACAAAACAAACAACACACACCCACACACCCACCCCCCCACACAAAAAATATCTTTTAAAATATATATATATATATATAATATATATTGGTTTATATATGTTTTAATATTTAAAAAAAAAATTTTGATAATAAATTTAATAATTTTTTATATAATACATACCAAATTAATAATATAAAAATATATAGAGGGTTCTTATAAAATCCCATACTCTATATAAAATTTTATATATTATAATATAATATATATTTTATATTATATATAAATAATATAAAAAATTTTAAAATATTAATAGTATATATTATTATTTTTTAATATATTATCTCTATTTTTAAAATATATATTAACCACTACCACCATGTGGGGTTTTGGGTCTGTCGTGTGTGTGGTGGTGGCGTGTGCGTGATCCCGTGCATGGAACGTAATGTGTGTATAGATCTATCCCACATGGCCCTTTTTAAACCCAGGGCCCCAAAACCTTTCCACAGGGGGTTCACTAAGGGAACCCAAAAAGGTTTTCAAACAACCCTCTTCTAGGGGACTCCCCTTTGGGGCCCCTCGTAAAAAATTCCCCTTTCCCTTTTCCCCACTATTATCATTAATATTATTTAATGCAGTAAAATTAGCCCTACATACCAAAACTTGCTAAACGACAGCCCCCGTGTACAAGATCACATCCTTTTCCCCCACACTAAACCCATTTCATTGCAACCCTGTTCTATCTGCCAAAAAAAGGGTCGCCAGAGCGACAAAAGGGCAAACCAAAGCACGCTTACCGGGGCCGAAACCCCCGGCGTCACGGGAAACCCTTCTCTCTCTCTCAATTAAACGGCTTAAAAAACGAGAAGTTTTGTTTTCCCCCTTTGGGCCCCTCCCCCAAATTTCCCCAGGTCGTTCAAGGGGGCCCACTTGTCTGCCCTCTACCGCTCAACGGCCTTCGGGACAGTGTGTTTGTGTTTGTGTGGGTGTGTGTGTGTTTTGTGTGTGTGTGTTGTGGGGTGGTGTGGTGTGTTTTTGTGTGTGTGTGTGGTGTGTTTTGGGGCCTTTTGTGTGTTTTGTTTGCTTTTGTTGGGGGGGGGTGTGTGTGGGGGTGTGTGTGTGTGTGTGTGTGTGTGTGGGGTGTGTGTGGGGTGGGTGGGGTGTGGTGTTGCTTGCAAAGTGTGTGTGTTGTGTGTGTGGTTTGTGGGGTGGGGTGGGGTTTTTGTTTGTTTTTGTTTTGTGTGGTGTTGAAAGTGTGTGGGTGGTGTGTGTGTTGTGTGTGTTGTGTGTGTGTTGTGTGGGGGCTTGCAAGGGGGTTTGTGGGTGTGTGGGGGTGTGTGTGTGTGGGGTTTTGTGGTTTTTTGTGTGTGTGTGTGTGTGGTTTTTTGTGTGTGTGTGTGTGTGTGGTGTGTGTGGTGTGTGTGTGTTTGTGTGTTGTGTGGTTTTGTCCCTTTCCCCAATTTGTTTGTTTTTGGGGGGGTGTTTTTTTTTTTTGTGGTCCCCCCCCCCCCTTTCAAGTTTTTTTGGGGGTGTTTGTTCTTTTGTTTTTTTGGGTTTTTTTGGGGGGGGGGTGGTGGGGGGTTTTGGGGTTTGGTTTTGGGGTTTTTTTTTTGGGGGAAAACCCCCCCCGCTCCTAACCAACACATAAAACCAGCCCCGCCCGCCGGGCGGCAAGGGAAATTTTTATTTTCCCAAATTTTTTACGCTGGATCCCCCCCCCTTCCCTTCACCGGTGTTTCCTTCTTTTTTTAAAAAAAAACCCCTTTTTAAAAAAATTTTTTTGTTTTAAGGGAAAAAAAAATTTAAAGGGTTAAAAATTTTTTTTCAAAAGGGAATTTAAACTTAGACTAAAAGGGAGATTTATAAAAAGGAAACTTTTTTTTTCCTTTTTACAGTTTTTTTTTTTCCCCTTCCCCTTTTTTTTGTTCCCCCCCCAAAATATCCAAAATTTATTTTTTCTTTTTTTTATTTTTTTATTATTATTTTTTATTTATCCCCCCCCTTTTTTTTTAAAAAAATACGCATTTTAAAAATTATTTTCAATATAATTAAACTACTTTGGGCCCCCTTAAACAAAAACTCCCGTCTGTTTTCACTTTAAGGTTTTACCCCATAAATACTTTTAATTCAAAAAACCCCCAAAAAAAACAACAAAAAAAAATTTTTACACCCACGGTTTTTTTTGGTTTATTACTAAAATTTAAAAGGAAAAATTTTAATTTTAATTAGGTTATAGATATAAAAAATTTAATAAAGTTTTAAAAAAAAGATATTAAAAAGAAATATCGAAAAGAAATTTCCCCCCAAAAATACACATACAAAATTCCCCCTTAAAGTAATATACTTTAAAAAATTTTTTTAAAAAAGATAATTTTAAAAAAACATTCCATACAAACCCCAAAAAAAAAAAAAAAATATCAAAGGAAAAAAAAAAAATCACAAAAAAAAAATGGGGACCAAGGGAAATGGTTTTAGGGTGGCCCGGCATGGCCAGGGGGGTTTAGCCCCTTTTTTTCCCCAAAGGGGTTTTTGGGTCAAAAACAGGGGGGTTTTTTAGGAAAAAAATGTTTAAAACTTTTTTTTCTGGATTTTTTTTTTTTTTTTTTATTTCGTATTTTTTTTTTTATTTTATTTTTCTTCATAAGTTTTTTGAAAAGGGTGAGAAAAAAACAATTTTCCAATTTTGGGGATAATGAAAGAAAAGGTTTAATTTTAAAAAACCCCGGGCCAATTTAAAATTTTTTAATTTTTTTCTAAATTTTATACTTATTTTTAAAATTAAAAAATGGGACCAGAGGAAAACTTTTTGCTAAATCTTTAGAAATCCCTTCATTGGGGTTTCCCAAAAAATTTTCTGCTTTCCAAAGGAAAAAAATTGGGTATGTATAGCATTGGGTTTTGAAGGGGTTCGAAATGGGTTTTCTTAAAGCCCTTATAAATTGCCCAGGGAGGCCCAAAGCTGTTCTTGTCAGAATGGGGTTAATGAGGGTTGTTTTTCAAATTTTCTGGAGCCCCGGCCGGGGAAAGGGCCCGTAAAATGCTGTTTGGTAAAATTTTTGTGTCACAGCATCTACCCTTTGCTATTATTTTTCCCCTTTTTCAGTTATTCTTTTTTTGATATGTGGAGATCTGTTTTTTTTTTCCTTTGTTTAAAATAAAAGTTTTTGTAGCTATGTGTAAGTAAACTTGGCCCCCCTCTGACCCAAACCTTTAATTAAACCCACCCATTTTTGGGGAATGCCCCAAAAAACCGTGCCTAAACCAAAAAGCTTTTTTAAAAACCCCCACCTGTTTCCCAGGGACTTGTTCTCTATCCCGTTTTAGTAGTAATCTTTTTTCTTCTTTTCTGGGGTTTTGTTCTTTGCCTGTTTTTCATGTTCGTGAGTGTTTTTTTTTCTTTCTTCTTTGATATTTATTTTAAACCTTTTCATTTTTTAAGGGTATACTAGAGTATTATGTTTTCAAAACTTTCTTACCCTTAATTTTTCTGAAGGAAGTCCCTTTAAGAAAATTTTTCTTTTTTTCTGTTTTTTTCTGTCCTTTTACGGAAAAGTTTACTTTGTTTTTGGGGCCCTTAGAAAGTGAAACTATTCCTATTTTTCTGAACTTTTATTTTTTTAAAAAGCTTTAAAATTGGGTTAATGTAAATGCACAAATTAAAATTTTAATTTTTTTTTTAAAGTTTAGATAGTATACAAAATAAACCCCTTACAGAAAAATATTTTTGGGGTTATGTTAAAAACAAAGCCCAAGTTACAAATAAAACCCAAAAAATTTATAATGTTTTTTTAACATCAAAGGAACTGTCATAGAGAGATAAAAAAATTACACTGATATGGGAAATCCCTCTGCGCATTTTGAAGATAACATTAAAAATTTAAAAAAATTAGTCCTTATAAACCCTTTCCCCCCATTGAGTCCACCCTTACCTCGATTTACAGGCAAACAACTTACCTACTTGGAAACCCTGCAAAAAACGGCTTTTTGCATAAGGTTGTTAAATCCATCAATTACTTTCTCTACGTTTTTTAAGTTTAAATGGGGTTTTAGGGTTAATTATATTGTAGAATGAGCATGAGGTCTATTTGGAAAAAACATACTGTACAAAACATAGTTTCCAGGGGAGTATATGCTAATTTTTCCCATAAAATTGGGTCCTGATTTAAGGTGGGGGCCCCCTTTTGGGGAAAATTTTTCTTTTTAATTTTTACAAAATTTGGTTTGGGGCACCTGTAACTTTTTTGATGGTTGGTCCCCCAAACCTGTGGGCATTAAATTATGGTGGTATAAAATTTTTTGGACGGGGAAAATTGTTAAGTGCCCTTTGGGTTTTTTCCCCATTAAAGGGTCCCCCCAGCCGCCCCATTAGGGTTTTTTTTAAAACCATAAAAAGGTGTTTGTCCCTATTTGCATTGTCTTTTTTTTATAGGCAAATAAAGTATTATTGGTAATCTTGAAAAAAAACCCTTGATATCTATCCCTTTTGGTTTAAATTGGGGCTTTATTTGTCCTTATCTGAATACACATGGGAACTAGGTAAGTGTAAAAAAGAATGAAGGGTTTTTTTTTTTGGGTTTAAATACTAAATCCTTCATAGAATTTTTTTTTGGTGACCCCTATTTTGGACAATTCATTTGATTTAGACCCCTTTTTCTGCCATGCCTATGTTCTATTTCCCAAAGGGCATTGGGGAAAAGGAAATTGAGAACAACTTGCTGAAATCACAATCATAAATTTTTTTTGGGATTTGAAAAATTGCCCAAAAAGTTTTAGTGATCTGTTTTTCATTTTTATTATTATTGTGTTCCTTTTTGCGATGGTTTTAGTTGTTTTTTTCTTTGTAAAAAATTTAGTAGAGTTGTATATTGTTGAACAAAAACCCATTTTGCCAGGGGTGGCATGTATGAAATCCCACGGGGTTTTTTTCATACTTCTCCTTTTTTCCCTTTTCATTTTTTTTTCATCCCCTTTTTTTTGTCCATTTTATCCTAATTTTTTAATTCTTTTTATCTTTTTTCCCCCAAAATTTTACATCATCATAATGCCCTTACTTTTTTAAAATTCCCCTTCCACTTTTATACTATAACCCCATCACTCTCCCTCCCCTCCCCTTTTTCACTAAAATACTACCCCTAGTACTTTTCAGCCTGTAACTTTACCCTAATCATTAACTCTTTTCCTCCCCCCCTTTTTGCTCCCATATTTTTCCCAAGGGTGCCAAAATCTTTGATATCATTAGCCCCTTCCTTATCTGGGGACTTTACCCCCAACCTCTCACTATCACTAATTTTGGGAATAAAACTTTTTAAGGGCCCCCCTTTTTTGCTTGCAGAAAAATTTCAATAAAAATTTTAATTTTAAATTATGTTTAAAAACATAGTTTGGCTTCACAGTACCTATTCCCAGGGAGTCAGTTACTAAGTCCTACTTATTTCATTTTTTACCCTTGGGCCCTTTTTCTCTTTATTTCTATTGCTATTTTAAATTGGGTTTATATCTTAAAAAAATCCAAAAGTCATTTAAAAATAAAAACAAGGAAGGGGAAATCAAGGGGAATCCAAAGGCCCACTAATTTGGCCCTTGATAAACTGAGCATTTTGGAACCCTCTGTGTGTAAACAAATTTCACAAAACAACACTGAACAGATATTAATTGTTTTTCCCCTGGGGAGTGGGTCAGTTTGAATTTTGGGTTTTCATCAAAAAACTGTTAGATTCTCCTTCCCAAATTTTCTTTCTTTTTGCCCGGGCATAACTTGTTTAAGTTAACATTTTTGTTGTCCTCCTTGATCTGTATTTTGCGGTGGTGACATTAAAACACCAAAAACCTTCAAACTGTTTGCAACAATTTTTTTTTTCTTTTTTTTTTTTTATATAAATTTTTAGTCAGCAAAGAAAGTAGGCTGAACCCTGTAAATTCCCCCTTAATTTCTTGCTCACTTTTAGACTCCCTTCTCAATCTTCCCTTTTGTCCAAGAAAACTGCCCGTACCTATTCCCGAGTTTTAGACGTTTTTTAATATGGATTTTTTTGTCACCCTTTTTCCCTGTTGGGCCTTGTTTTTCCATTTTCCCC
>NW_023658261.1:0-15000 GCF_015228065.2 Penaeus monodon
AAAAATAAGTTAAAATTTAATAAAAAAATAATTTAATATAATAAAAATAATAATAATAATAAATAATAATAATAATAATAATAATAATAATAATAATTATTATTATTATTATTATTATTATTATTTTTATTATTATTATTATTATTATCATCATCATCATTATGATGATGATGTTGATGATGATGATGATGATAATTCATAATAATAATAGTAATAATAGTAATAATGATAATAATAATATAATAATAGTAATAATAATAATAAGAATAATAACAATAATAATAATAATAATAATAAGAATAATAATAATAGTTATTATTATTATTGTTATTATTATTATTATTATTATTATTATCATCATCATCATCATTATAATGATGATGATGATGATGATGATGGTGATAATAATTATAATAAACAATGATAATAAAAATAATAATAATAACAACAACAACAACAACAACAATAGTAATGATATAATAATAATAATAATAAAATAATAAAATAATAATATAATAATAATAATAATAATAATAATAATAATAATAATAATAATAATAATAATTATTATTATTATAATGATGATGATCATAATAGTAATGATAACAATAATAAAAGATTAACAACAACAATAATGATAATGATAATAGTAACAATGATAAAGTAAATAATACTATATTATCATTATTACTATCATCATTATGATTATCTTTATTATTTTTATCATCATCATTATCATTACTGTTATCACTACTATTCTCATCATTATTATTTAATAGCATTACCATTATTGTAATGATAATGATAAGTATTATCATTTATATTATAGCTGTTATTAATATAATAATTAACATCAATTTTCCTCATTATTATCATCATGTTTTTTTTTATTATTACTGTTGTTATTATTATCATTATTATTACAACTTTCATCAGTATCATCATCATCATTATCATCATTCCTGTTTTTATTTTTACTTCTATTATTATCCTTTGTGAGACCCATGGAAATTAGATGAAAAGGAGCTATTTCTCTCTCCCTCTTTCTGCCTTTCGCCTCCCTTCTCCCATTTTCTTTTCTTTCTCCCTCTTCCGCTCTGCCACCTATCTCGCTCCGAAATCTTCCTGAAGATCACTTTTCTCCTCCCACTCCCTCCTCTTCCTCCTTCCCCTACCTCCTTCGCTCCCTTATCCTCTTCCCTCGCTCTCCGATCCCCTTTTTTTCTCTAAGTCTCCTCCTCTATACTTTCATCTACTTTAGCGCGAGAAGAAGGGTGACAGTAATAATGATAATGTTACCAATAATAATAATAATAATAATAATGATAATAATAATAATGGTAATAATAATAATGATAATAATAATAATAATAATAATAATAATAATGATAATAATAATAATAACAATAATAATAATAATAATAATAATAATAATGATAATAATAATGATAATAATAATAATGATAATAATTACAACACTACTATTATTACTACTACTACTACTACTAATAATAATAATGTCAGGTGACATCCTAGTCCTCCTCATCTCGGGCTTCCAAGAGCATCCCCTCGCGACGTGCTTCTCGTCCTTCGCCGCGGCCGGACTTCGCCCGCTCGCCCCTGCTCTTGCGGGGTGTTCTCTTTTTGCCTGGCCTTTATTTGTTCTCATTTTCATAGTTTTAGCGAAGGTCTCCCCCTTTTCATCGCAGTTTTCCTTTTTGCGATTATATATAAAACCCTCATATTTGCTTCGTTCTTCAGACTCGAAAGTATATTTTACTTGGTTTTCTATTCATCTTAATTTAATAAATATTTTATTTCAATTTCATTATTATTTCTAATCTTCACTCGTCTTTTTTTACTTTTATTTCTTTGTTCAATATTTTCAATTTAATTTTAACTTGGGACTGTTTTTTCTTTTATTCTAACATTGTAAAAATATGTTTTAAGCTGTAAAGTGAAAGTTTTATAAATACGAAATATCTATAATTCATGACGTAGTTCATGGCGTCAGGAACACTATGAATATCGCCAAAAACGGCGCGAAATATGCTCAGTCTGGACCAGGTACTCAATGTGCGTTTTCGCTGTGTGAGCTGGAGCGGAGGAAGCGGTCGCGCCTCCGAGACCGAGAGAAGTCCGGCTCTGTGTGCTGACGTTTGCTTGTTTTTATGAGGAGCTGAATGTGATCCTTTTTTATTTGCTTCATATGTATGGCTAGAGGTAATATAAGAATCTTGATCAATTAATCATAATAACTTTAATTTTTATTCAACTGTAATATTACGATTAGTAAAAAGTGGTTTTAACCAATGATTAATATTTTATTAAGCATAAACGAGTTTTTGAGGTGCATTTAAGAAGTGAAAAAAAAAAAAACAACAACACAACAATAATAATTATAATAATAACAATAATAGAATAAGAATAAAAATGATAGTAATAGTAATAATAATAATAATAATAATGATAATTACAAGACAACGACAATAATCATAATAATAAAGTAATAATAACAATAACGTCTGTGTGTGTCCTTTTGCCATTCTTTGATAGTCCTGTTGTCAATTAACACTCCATTTTACACCCAAATGAACTGACGCAGTCGCACTGAATATTATTCCAGGTAAATGACGCTCAGTGTACTTGGAAACGGAGACTTCAAGTCCGTAGGCAAACAGAATATGATTCCAGGCGTCATATATAAGCGTAACGTGCGAACAGACGAAACACAAGCGTAGTTATTTGACTATCATTGATAATATTAATATTATTAATTAGTCACTATTACTGTTATCATTATCCTTATCATATCATATATCTTTTATTAGATTTAAACTAATTAACTAATTAGATGATTAATCACTTAATTTATTTATCTATTTTAGAGTTGAAATGCACGTGCGAAGTAAGGTATGATTAAATGAATATGTCCCACCAATGCCGATATATTTCAAAGAACATCGTTAACTTGTAAATCAACAGTTTTCATCAGCACTATCAAGTGAATGTGTGTACCTTTAAAAGTGAGTGTTTGTACTTTAAGGGAATGCTTGTACCTTTTTATATGAGAGTGCCTTTACTAATGAGTGTTTGTGCCTCTAAAAATGAGTGTTTACCTTTATAAGTCAGGGTGTATATCTTTATAAGCGGCTGTGTACATAATACATGAGTGTGTGTCTTTTTAAGTGAGTGTGTATGTATGATTATAACTGAGTGTAGGTAAGGACGTACTAATCTGCACATTCAAGACAGAAATGCAAGAGTATCTTGGCATGTAGTAAGCTAAGACGTGCATCCGATTCTTCTTCTCTTTGTCTGTCTGCTTGTCTTTCTCTCTGTCTGTCTGTCTTTGTATCTGTCTGTCTGTCTTTATATCTGTCTATCTGTCTGTCTGTTTATCTGTATGTCTGCCAGTCGATCTGCCTGCCTTTCTATCAGTCTGTCTGTCTATCCCTTGTCTCTGTATGTCTGCATATCTCCCTCTCCCTCTCTCTCCGTCTATCTGCTTATTTTCTGTGTTCTGTGTTTATTATAAAAGCAAAAAATCCATCTCCTGTGGCAAAGTGAGTGGACCAACCTCCAACTGACAAACAAAGTCAAACTAAAAATAGAACTGTGTGACACATCCCACAGGAAGGAAAGAAGGGAGGAGGTGGTGTTGGCCCGCCTTAGGGTCAACGCTACAAGACTGACATATCTCACTTCCTACATAGAAAAGAAATACCCTCCACAATGCCATGTCTATGTATCTCTCTCTCTCTCTCTCTCTCTCTCTCTCTCTCTCTCTCTCTCTCTCTCTCTTTCTTCTCTCTTTTTTCTCTCTCTCTCCCTCCATTCACTCACGTAATTACTATCTCTCTCCGACCCCTCTTTTTTCTATTTTACTATTTCTCACTACTACCCTCCCTCCTCCTTTTTTCCTCTCGCCATTCTCACGTTCTCTCGTTATCACCACCCCTATAACCATCCTCTTCATTATTCTGATATCCTTTTATCCCTCAAAAAGGAAAGGAAGGAGCAACGAAGCAAAAATAAAAAAAAAACAGTTGCCGATCACAATCCCTTAACCCAATGGGCACGGATAACAAGAATAATTCTATGGCAACGTAATCAATTTTATTTTTTGCTTTTCCACATAGCTCACCCCACAAGGGGCCCCTTAACACCAAGGACTCGTTTTTTAGCCTAGTATCTCATCTGTTTCCCCTTTTTTCTCTTTGGGGAAAGGTCTTTTGTTTTATTTCTTTTCTTAAATGTTACCAAGATTTAAATAGAAATTTTTGATAATATAAATTAAATGACAAAAAAACAGTATCTCTTCTTTCTTTTTTTTGTTGGTTTCTTGGTATCAACCAGCGGCATGGGGCCAAGGTTTTTAACCAATGGATCCTATTATTCTATCATTCTTAAAAAGGGGTCAAAAAGTTTTGTCCCCCTTAGAAAAGCGATTACTTACTTATTTTTTTTTTTATCGTCTGATAAAAGATTTGATGTAAAATTTTTATTTCTTAGTCTGAAAAAATTTTTATCATGTTTTGTCTTTGGTTATCAAAATCTACGCTGTTAATAAGTGATCTATTGTAGGTTGGATTTGATGTCGGGATTCTTTTCTAGTAGGAAGGAATGTGTCATCTTGACTTTGACCCTAAGGTGGCCAACACCCCCCTTTTCCCCCTTCTTTTCCTTCCTGGGATGGGTCCCCGGTTCTATTTTAGTTGACTTGTTTGTCAGTTGGGTGGTTAATCATTTTGCCACGGGAGATGGTTTTTTTTCTTTTAAAATAGAACAAAAAACCCGAATTTGTAGAACTATTTTGTCCAATCGGGTTACCCGGCTAATTTGTCAGCCTGTTTCCCATGGATACAGGGGGGTCGGGTACTCTATTTGCTTGATTGATTTTTTGGCACCATGAAAATTCGAATGATTTACCCAGAAATTCATTTTTGGGGGTTTTTAATTTTTAATTGCTTTAAGGAATTTAATGAATCAGAAAAAAAATCTTTTCTATCGGGGGCCCTCGAAAGTGCAAAATCTAGCGCTTTATCAAGGGCAAAAGTCAGCATAAAGATCGATGTAGATTCGGCAGTCTAAACTTTAGTTCAATTCACGCCCATACACCCCGCATCCACCCCTTTTGTCTTGGGCCATCGGAAATTACATAAAAAAAAGGGAGATTTTTGACAAGGGATCTCTCTGAACCTCTGGCGTCCCTCTACCCCGGCGGTGGCCTTAGCTGAGGGAACCCAGTTCCCCTGAAAAAAAATTTGGGGGGTTTTTCCCTTGGCGTTTTTTGACTGAACCAGGGTATGATGGTAGAGAAATCTATACCGACTTCTCGAGAGCCGTGGAGCGCGGGCAAAGGGCCTAACCCTTTATTGCCATTGGGATGGCTCGGGGCACGACCCCACCTTTGGGGGCTGGCGGGATAATTGGCCGCGTCTGGATCCTGACTCCCCTCAAGACCTCTCCGAGGCACTTCGGGGCTAAAACACCACACGCAAAAAAACATTCTGCACAGCATCCAAAACCTTTCAACTTGTTTTTGATGCCGACCCTACACGATTGATCCATAATTATTTAGACCTAATCAGGGCTTTATTATATTAGCAAAGATATTCTATCAGCTCCCCTTAATTCCCAGAAATGCATTTAAAAATTTTTTATGCTCTTTGACTTTATCTTGAACTGCCCCAGTGTGGTCTTCCAACTGAGTTACCATAAAAGAGAAACCCAAGAAATCTAACGAATTTTGAAGGGTTATTGGGTGGTTGTCAATTAGCCTGATTTTTCGGCCTCCCCCTTGTGAAAAAAAACCCCAATACTCTTTTTTGGGAAAAACTTAAAACCCCAGGAGGCCCCAGTTAGAATAACCAGTGCCATTGGATGCGATTTGCCAAAGAATTTTGCATTATTACTGGAATGTCTAATCAAAAAATCATAAAGCGTACAGTGAGTTTTAAGATTCCGAGGAGGAGCTGGTAAGATGCCATTTATCAGCATAAAAATAAGTTGGTGCAAGCCCTTTTCTTAGGGCCCCCGTTTGCCTGGAAAAAAATGTCCGAAAAAGTGACATTATCAGAAAAAAATTTTTACAGAAAAAGTTCTGTCAGAAATGAAATTTGAAAAAACAAGGCAAGTTTCCACATAATCCAAAGCATAAAATTTTTTTGAGTAGGCCATATCGCCATGTCATTCATAGGGTTTTCTAATCTAAAAATACTGAAAAACAAATAATTTTTCTGGCAAATTTTCCAATTGGAAAATACCAACTTTCTTTTTGATAGAGTTTGGCTTCCCTTTTGGGAAACCGCACTGCCGTCAACTAGCAAATTACTGGAATTTAAAAAATGCAATGGCTACTGTTAACAATTCGTTTCCCGGGCCTTGCATAAGCAACGTCAATGCAGTTTGGGCGGTAGGGGGATGGCAGATCTGGGGGTTACCTCCTTTCAATATGGGAATGTGTGGGCGAAGTGCCCTTTTTGGAAAAATGTGTTTTTCCCAAAATTTATTGCACACTTCTAGAACTTAATCATGGCATCATGATTAAGATGCTTTATCATTTTATCGAATCTCCCGGAGCCTGGGGGGTGTTCCTCTACAGGCTTCTAGGGGTTTGGACAAGCTATCCTTTTTAGATTTTTGTAATCAAAGTCATTCCCGGGGCCAAAATGAAATAGGTTGCAGCTCAGGGCCCCTTCCTTGATGGTCAAGAATGCGGGATGGTAGTTTTTCTGAGCGCTTTTATGAGAGAACTGCGGGGAGTGCATTAGTAAGTCTCTAGGGAATCGAAAAATTTGTACCCCGGGATTTATTAATTTTGAAAGATTTTTTTTTTCTTATTGACAGTGGACCAAACCTCTGATATTTTGGTATTGCGCCGCCAGGGTCTTTTTTTGCTTGTTCATTACTCTACGGCCCTAGCTCTTGCTTGTTTTTAGTTGCAAAAGTTTTTCATTATGATGTTTTTTTGAAAAAACCTGTGGGTTATTGCCGGCACAGCGCCCTACGGGAATCTGGTGTCCCCCCTGTAACTCTAGCTTAAAGTATCTGTTGAAATTTTAGGAATGGAAGAATGCTGCTTCTAAAAAACGAATTTTGAATATTTAATTTATCACAAAGGTTTCCCAACATGTTCGAGCTTGACGCTCCTTGTGAAAGGGGACCCCCGGGGCTGTTTTTTTCGTTTAAAAATTGGGTGCTGGAGCGTTTTCATTGTTCGCAAAATTCAAACAAATAGGAAATGATCGCTTCCCCTCAAGTCGTAAAAAGGTGTGCCACAGGCACTTTGGTGCCCATTGTGAAGAGAAAAGTAATAAGTTCAATAAAAACTCAAAAATTTCCGGTATTATCGCGACCCGCCGTTCAGAAGGACCAGTGGCATCATTAATCATTTTAAAAAACTTGCCACCTCTACCATCCGCCCCGCAGGGAACCCCATAACGTAGGGGATCATTTAAATCTCCTAAAAATTTCTTTATTTAGTGGCCAAAACTATCCTGAAGAGCAAAAATCATCATAAATTACCATTAAAGGTGGCAGTAAATGAACATTAGTCAGATACTTTATTTATTTT
This sequence comes from Penaeus monodon, assembly GCF_015228065.2. Classification (NCBI taxonomy): domain Eukaryota; kingdom Metazoa; phylum Arthropoda; class Malacostraca; order Decapoda; family Penaeidae; genus Penaeus; species Penaeus monodon. The sequence continues at coordinate 7,580 of NW_023658261.1, forward strand.
TACTTTGCATGTGAAAAAAATTCCAAAGTAGAATAATTTTTACTTTAGTGAAAGGGAGGGTTTGGGGGATGTACATGGCGACTCCCTCCTCCCCCTACCCCCCCCGATCCTTCCAATAGATATAGTTCCTCAGCGAAACGACCCGTTACACGAGGTTGGTTAAGCGTTTCTTTGGGGAACTATAATATCGGGAGCATAAGAGGAGGCTAAAATCTGAGGTCATTTACTTTTTTCAAAACTTCGCAGTTCCATTGTTCATTTTAAAAGCGAAGGTTTCGTTTTATGCCTTTTCCACCAGTTTTTTTTTCTTTTCTGGGAGGGGGGTTCCCCTCCACCTCTCCCTCGCCTACCCAGGGGCCTCCCATGGGTATGTTTGGAGACAGTAGTTTCCATGTCCTGCATCTCGCTGCTAGGGAGAAGCCCAGCCGAAAATGATCTGTTCCGAGAAACAGACCAAAAGCTAGGCGAAGTCCTAGAGGGGGCCGCCTGGAAGAGAAGGTGTGATCTAGATTGTTATTTGGGTATCATCCTCCGTATGATGCTGATCCCTTTGCTGGGTTTGATTCAGCAATTTGTTGAATTGTATAATTAAATTCTTAATTTGATTCATTAATTCCTTAACCTTTTCCCTTTTAAATTTCTGCAATTTCCTTTGTCTTGAGCTGTAAGTCTAGACTGATGCCGTTGCACTGGAAGTGTTGTTTAGTTGCTGCTGAAGCGTAGGAAGTATTGGGTTTTGCTGGTCAAACCTTCAACTTTCCTCTTGGCTTCACGGTAACTAACATCATGCCCTCTCATGTATGCTAAAATTTCAGTCCCCTTCTTCAAGCTGCTGCATCGGCAGACCCAGATTGATGGGGACCCCCCACATTTAACACACTTGAGAGTGTTCTTAGTGCACTCAGCAGTGTCATGATACCCAGAAACATTTACCGCAAGCAAATTTACCAGTATCTCTATCATTGCATCGTAATGAGGTGTGTCCAAATTTTTGGCATCTATTACAGCGCATTGGCTTCTGAATATAAGGTAGCACTTGGAACACGTTCATATCCAAACTGGACATACTCAGGAATTTTACTTGAAGCAAAAGTCAAGAAAACCAAAAATGGGTTTTTGTTCGCACATTCCCGTCTTTTTTGGTCTTGCAGTTCACGTTCACTTCCCTTTGGTCCTTCATATTTCAAAAATTTCGCTCTCCTCCATTGTCCTCAAATCCCTGTTAAAGATTACTCCTTACAGGTAGGGGCCAATATGGATATTTACTTTACTTTCAAATTAGAATCTGCGTCAGTTTAATCAAGTCATTAACCTGGGATTTTAATTGCACTTTTACAAGGAGGTACCGTCTAGCAAATTTACGGACAAAATCCCAAAAGAACCTTCCTGATGAGAAGGGGTTAACGTTCAAAAGCGATGATTTTCATTACGATTTGACATTCAAATACCTTGCATTCTCTGGAGCGATTGTAAAATCTCGTCGTCTCGTTTGTCCTTGTTTAAAGTCGCATTAGTCTTAGGAGTGTCATGGGTGTCCCCCTCCTTGAGAAGGAGAAGGGCGTAGCCGGGGATCGATTTATACTGGGTTTCGGACCAAGCCCGACCCCTGGGCCCGTGTCCGTTGTCCTGAAGGGACCAGAAAAGCCCTTAAATATCGATAATCAACCTAACAGCAATAGCTAAGAGTTCTTCTTCATTTTCTTATATTTATAATTGTTAGAAATTTCAGACATATTGTAATATGGGCCCCCCATTTATTTCTTATATGATAATAGAATACAAAAAGCAGCACTCAACTAATCGTTAATTCAAGCCCCCTAGTTTCCTTCAAACCCAAAACACAATTTTTATAGAACAAAACTTATTCAAACCTCTAGATCGTGTCGAGGGACAACAAAAATTGAAAGAATAATATATATATTTTTTCCCTAAAATTTTGACAGCAACGACGAAGGATAGAATAGATACTATTATTGTTTATATTATATATATGCACACACACACACACACACCACACACACACACACACACACACACACACACACACACACACACACACACACACACACACATATATATATATATATATATATATATATATATATATATATATATATATATATATATATATATATATATATATGGATATATATATAATATATGTAATAATATATATAATATATATATATATATATATATATATATATATATATATATATATATATATACATGTATATATATATGTCTGTCTGTCTGTATGTAAGTATGTATGTATGTATGTATGTATGTATGTATGTATGTATGTATGTATGTATGTATGTATGTGTGTCTGCTTTTATGTATGTATGTATGTTTGTATGTATGGAAATGTAAATTTGTGCGTGTAATTATTGTTAATAATAGAAAGGTTTTTTAAAAGAAAAGTTGTGTTAATAATTCAACTTTCTCTTTTAAAAAACCTGTCTTTCTGCTGTCTTCCATTACAGTTATAGATATTCTTACATGTAAAAACCAGTCCTCTTTCTGTCTTTCTTTAGTCAGCTGTTTTTACCGAAGAACTATTTCATTACTTAACAAAAGCATATACGTATTTTCCAGCTTGTGTTATCATCCTTCTATGATCTTCTTAGCCTTAATGTTTACTGCATCTCTTGGTATCCGTTCCCGACGTGCCTGCGTTGTCTGATTGAAAATTGAATTAAGTAAGATTTTGTAGTTTTTATCTATTTTCTTATTTATTAGTGTATTAATTCATTTATCTCTTTATATAATCATATATCTGTTTATTCATCTTATGACACAACCGACTTCCTTCAGCATCTTGGGACTCACTTAAAGTCCCTCTAGTTTTCTAAATGGTTTATTTTGTCTTATTATTCACGCATCTGGGAACTAGCAATGCTCCTCCCTCGAAAAGTTAAGAGAATTTCACCCTTTTCAATACTTACTCCTTGTCCTGTGGATACAACTCCTCCAGCAAGCAGCTTAATACATATCTTCTGAGTTTTTATTTATTCATTTCTTCGTGCATTTTTCTAGGGGATAGTACATAATGCAGGAAATTCATTGGTGTTTGCAGTGCTTCATTTCTGAACCTCCATCTTGCCACTTTATTATTTATGCTTACGATACAAATTCAGTTTATATTCGAGTTTTACTTTTTTGAATTTTCAGTGAAGAAATTTTCATTTTACGTTCCATCCTCTGCGCCCAGGCTCTCAGTGCAGCTCGAATATTATATTTATAAAAGCTACTACAGAGAGCAAGCACACATCCCCACGAAGAAATATAAATACATAGAATGAAAATATGCAGTACAAGTATACGCACACACCTTTCTCTCATTTTTTTAAACATAAAAATGTATATAATATATACTACTACTGTGTGTGTATGTGTGTGTGTGTGTGTGTGTGTGTGTGTGTCTGTGCGTGCGCGCGTGTGTGTGTGTATTTATGTGTGTGTGTGTGTGTGTGTGTGTTTGTATGTGTGTGTGTGTGTGTGTGTGTGTGTGTGTGTGTGTGTGTGTGTGTGTGTGTGGGGTGTGAGTATGTGTGTGTGTGTGTATGTGCGTGTGTGTGTGTGTATTATTTGAGTGTGAGTTCATTTTAAGATATAGCCTGTTAATTACACACAATCGTTGGCTAGTTATAAACGGGAGCAGTTTCGCTTTCCAAAACATACTGCTGTGAGTTGCAATAAGTCTGGTTTCGCAAATATTATGCAGTACTATAACATTTTACACTCGTATATAACATTTCCAGAATCGTTACCGAATCCTTCATTTTTAAGCTATGTTCGTTAAAAGACATACGAACCTCGCCAACACAGCCGACATTTCTTCTCTACCGCTCTGTAGTTAACGATGGAGAAATGTAGAAATTCATGGCTTCACTCCCCACCCCCACAACTGTCCAATGATCTAACCCCTGGTATCCCTGGATGCACAGTTACATAAGTATGCATGGCTTGGCAGCACGATCAGAGTGAAAATTGTATTGACGTAAAATAAATGAATAAGTGATTTAAGAAAGCAAAAAAAAAGTTGTAATTAAGGAAAGTATATAAATAACAAGCAAAAGATTAATAGTGGACCTCCGTTTTAATGTTTGTGTTACTGCTATGAATAACAATCATTCTACAATTCTATAGTCTGCAATTATTTCTCATTCTCATTTAGGGCATTATCAGCTTTATATAACCCCTATACAGTAGTCCTACTCGAGTCACCATTCTTCTTCACATGCACTCTTCATAGGAAGACATCTACTGAATGACCGCAACGCTTCCTCCAGCTGCTTCGTGAACTGAAACTCAGGGCTCCACCCCGCACGCTGGGGCTTGGGTAGCGAGGTCTGAGGACCGAATCTGTTCACAAATAGTAGGCTGTGTGTGTGTGTGTGTGTGTGTGTGTGTGTGTGTGTGTGTGTGTGTGTGTGTGTGTGTTGTTTGTTTGTTTTTTTGTGTGTGTGTGTGTGTGTGTGTGTGTGTGTGTGTGTGTGTGTGTGTGTGTGTGTGTGTGTGTGTGTGTGTGTGTGTGTGTGTGTGTGTGTGTGTGTGTGTGTGTATGCGTGCGTGCGTGCGTGTGTTTGTGTATGTGTGCATTTTATTCGTGTCTGTTTTTGCTTGTGTGTATTCACATTTAGAAGTACACAACCAGCCATATATCATATATCACATGCATAGAAAATAAGCATCGTTAATTTGCACCAGATACCCCTGCATATAATATTCAAGAATGTGGTTCAGAGTAACAGAATACTAAAAAGTGAAATTCGAAGAAGTCACTGGAAATGCCCCTTGGTTTAAATCCTGAAACCCGATATGAGGATGGATTAGATCGAGAGAGATTTAGTGTAATGAGTGTAATTATCCTAAACGATGCAAGGGGCCCACTTGGGAGGAAGAAGGCTGAGGAGGAATCGAAAATGGTTCAACCACATTTGCACCATCCAAAGGGACTTGGCTTACTGATAGCATAATGACTCGCCATATGAAAATAAAAATATTAATATTAGTTGTAATACTAGTAGAAGTGGCAGTGATAGTGATAATTGTAATAGATAACGGAATAAATAACTATTATATGTTGACTTTACTAGATAGATACAAAATGACGAGAGATACTACAGTCAACGATAATCCCCACACACACACACACACATACATACATACATACATACATACATACATACACATACACATACACAAACACACACACAAACATGCACACACCAAAATGCAAACACACACACACACACACACATACATACATACATACATACACACACACACACGCACGCACGCACGCACACACACACACACACACACACACACACACACACACACACACACACACACACACACAAAAATATATATATATATATATATATATATATATATATATATATATATATATATATATATATATATATATATATATATAAAATATATATATATATATATATATTAACAAGAAACATACGTTTTGAATACACAGAAAACACACTACCCAAACAAATTGGTCAGATGGATTCCAAATCAACAAACAAAAACAAAAAAAGGTGAAGGGTTTTGGGATTGGAAGCAAAAGGAGAGCACGACACGAGGGGAGATAACACCGATAACATTTGTTTGCTTAAAACTTGTTATTGTCATCGTTCCGTCGGTTCTTCTACAGAGTTCGTGTTGCTGTACATTTATTCACATTATATGTGCCCACAGTGTATAATCTGACCTGTTCTTCGGTATAATTACGTTTACAATTGGGATCATAAAAATGAATGATTTTAAGGCGCTGGGACCATAAAAGAGGGTACAAATGTTAAACATGGAAGTTATTATATACAACAGAATTCATGGAAAACCTTTTCCTTTCTTTTCAAGAAAATATGAAATTAACAGATATAAATGCCGACAGCAGGTATACAACAGGTAGTCAACTATAGCTCTTTTAGGTTCGACATTACCTTGACATTTTTATGTAGCTGAAGAATTTCTATATACAGACAATATGTACAGATAAGGTGAAATTCTCTACTGAACTTCCGTTCTGGCAAAGTTCATATGGCCTACAATAGTTATTAAAACAGACGATTTTATGCTTATAAACACCAGATGTTTTATAAATAGACAGTAGAAAAATATGTAAATGGCAGCGGTGTCCCGCCAAATTGCCTGTTGTTGTACTATTATTATCAGTCGATTGATTCCTCAGTGCACCTGAACAGTTTACCTTCTATTTGTGTACGATCGCTAGACACTGATTACATAATGATATTGGCTGCAAACAGTAGATTATTGCCTTTAGTGTTCTCAGTTTATTTTTTAAAGAATATAATAATAATAATAATGATAATAATGATAATAATAATAATGATAATAATAACAATAATAATAATAATAATAATAATAATAATGATAATGATAATGATAATGATAATGATAATGATAATGATAAAGATAATGATAATGATAATGATAATGATAATAATAATAATAATAATAATAATAATAATAATAATAATAAAAATAAATAATTGAAATCGAGCACGACACTGCCCTAGGCTCCCATCGACTGGGGTAGATGTTTTACACATTACCATCCCCAGTAATGTGCAAATGCTTCTAATGAATCAGTTATTTGTGTTCCCATCTTTAAGTTTATTAGGATGTGAGGGTTGGGTATGATCTGTGAACACACTTCTCGATCGAATAAATTCACAGCAACACAAACATTGAACACGCAAATGTAAACTTCCCAGCTGTTTTGCGGGAGGGTGTGACTTTTCTGTTTGTTTATTAATTATCTATTGTTTTGTTGTTATTATTTACTTTTCATGAGCGTTTCCTTTGTTTCGTTCTTCCATATACTTTGCTCCCTAAGCGTATCGCGCTCAGAAACACCTCTTGTATAATTGGGATTATAGAACATCATGGTTACATGCTGGCCCTTACAATACAAACACGTACACACACGGCCAGCCATGGACATACTAAAATGCATGAGAAAGTACTCACACTTCACTTACACTGCTTCGAAGGTTAGAGCTAAATGACGCAACTAAAGAGGCAAGACTGCAGCAAGTCTCCATCTATCTTGGAACCGAACTGGAGGGGTTTAATGCCATTACCAAGCGGATAGGTAAGAGTGGAGATGAAAGAGAATGCAGAAAGGACTCTGGCTTTTGAATTTTAAATGATTCCTTCGTTCGGTAAAATATTTTGCTTCTTTTTTGGGGGGAAGGGAATTTGTAATTTATTATCGTGTATTATTGTTATAATTTTAGTTTTCATTTCTTACCAGTGTCATAATTATGACACTGGTATTAAATGATGTTATTATATTTCGTTCCTTTTTTACCTTTTTTCTATTCTTTATTTAGACTGCATTCTTCTTAATTGGACTGATACTACAAACA
>NW_023658262.1:0-24693 GCF_015228065.2 Penaeus monodon
ATTTGTAAAAATAGGGAGAAAGCAATTCAGGAATAGTAGGGGGTGGTCAAATTACTGTAAAAGGATTGGTGTGAAAATCTATATCGTTTTGATATGAAAGTTTGCAAACGGATACGTGTCACGAGGTAATATATATATATATATTAATCTGTAGATATCGTTCTATTTTCCCCTTTTAGATTTTCTAATTATTTTAAATAGGATGTGAAAGACCTAGATGATTTCCATAATGTGTAATGAGGAACCTGTTACCTAAAAGGCGAGTTTTAAATATTTCTTTGAAAAATGGAAATTTAGTATATCTACTGTTTTATTGGTCAGTCTTATTTTAGCAGTTGAGGCTCAGACACAGCACACACATCCAAACAGGTCTCAAGAATCATTCATGAGGAATGGCCAGGTAAATCACGCAGTGATCTGTCTATATCCATTTCAATGTGTATAGATATCTATCTATACACATGAATGTTCATAATGTTTGTGTAATCTATATACATTTATAAACATTGTATGTATAGAAATGTATATATATTTGCAGTATATACACACATGGATTTTAGAAGCCAATATACTCAGTTTATGTTTTCACTTTAGGGTCGTGCACACAGAGGAGGAGGGTCCAACATATAAATTTGAGCCAAAAGTCAGAAGTAAATAACGAGTATAAGAAGCCGATACTATGTACTTAATGCGTGCAGATCGAAGTATTTCTATATGAATTTATACTATACGTATTGTGTAAACATTAATGTTATTATATCTAAAAAAAATATGCAAATGATAGAAAAAAATATTGTAGAAACAAGGCTTGAAGATTAAATCCAAGAGGATACCTACACTAGTTTCTCACTTTTTTATGAATTTAATTTGTAAATTGTGGATTTTTCAGCCATTGAGAATTGTGCTAATATTTTTTGTATGAACATGCGGATAATACAATGAAAATGAAGGGTAAAAACGCCCAAACTATTTTGTGGGAAAGGGATTTTTTTTTTTTTTTTTTTTTTTTTTTTTTTAATAACGTTTTCGTGTAGCATTTACCGTGAGATTATTTCAATTTGTAAGAGTTCCAGAAGGATTTTAAGTTAAGAGTATCTGGCAGAAAACCTTTTCATGGAATGGGATAAGAATATTTCATATGATTTTAATGATTTTATTTTGAAAAAAGGTTGATGGATTTGGATGTACATATCATATACACACCTTTTTTGTTAGATGATATTGTGATTTGTTCTTCACTATTGTAATTTTCAATCCTTTTTTATATTTATAATTTTTGGGAACTGTTATGTCAACTTGATTTTCTTTCATTTCACCGAGATTGGTAAACACACCGTGTATGTTTGATTCCAACACGAATCCAACAGATGAGTTTCCATCAGCAAGTGTCGTTTTTTTGTGAGTAAGATTAAGGATGACAGGAAAGTTGGAGTTACTCCTCGTCAAGCTTGATGACGGGGGCGCCGAAGAGGCCAGGGTAGTGGGCGTATGGAAGAGCGTGGGCGTAGGGAAGGCCATGGGCATAGGGAAGGACGGCATGGGAGAGAGCAGTGTAGGTGACGGGCTTGACGTTGACCACGGGCTGCACGTACTTGACGGCGGGCACGGAGATCTCGTGCTCCTTGGTGGTGAGCTCGATCTTGGTGGTGTCGGCGGGGTGTTGGCGTCGATTGGCTCGAACTGCTTGGTCTCCACAGTGGCTTGGTGACGGTGGGCACGGCGTGGAGGTACGGGAGGGGGATCTTGACGTCGCGACGACGACGACGTGCTTCTTCTACAGCTGGCTCCTGTTCGTCCTTTTGGTAAATGTATGGGAATTCGGTGGCCTTGAGAGTATCATCGGCGTTGAGGATGTAGGGGTAGGCAGAGTAGGGGTAGGAAGAGTAGGGGTAGGCAGCGTTGGGGAAGGCATAAGGGGAAGCCACGAATGGATGTCCGAAGGGGTGGGCGTAAGGGGAGACCAAAGGAACGGTCTTGAGATCGGTCTTGATCTCAGGGGTAGTGATCAGCTTCGCTTGAGGCAGCACCCAGGGCGCCGCGTACGGCAGCACCAGCTGTGCTGAGCAACAGGATACAGCGACCAGAATCACCTAATGGGAAAAAACACAAAACATTGTGATTACGAAATTTACTATTTATACACCGCTCAGTTCTCAGACCGACTGGCACACGATTTTTTCTTTTACTTCTAGTACATAGAAGCAAGCATTTTATCCCTTATATATATATAAGGGAACAATATAAGGAATGACCCATGAACAGTAATTCAAGATAAAGGCCAAATTCTTAGTTTTGAAAATGAACAATGGAAATGTTTTTTTTTTCCCCGAATTGAAACCTGTTTCACACTTGTTTCAAATTTTTTGTGAGTGGAATATTTCTTTTCTTACCAGAGCCTTCATCTTTCGAGCGAATGTGTCCTTCTCTGGACCACTGCTATGCGTCTGCTATATATACTTGGTGGACGATGACGTCACGAGGCCACGCCCAAGTGCGTCCTCCAGGGTATTTCTTTTCGTCTTACGATGTAAATAATAAAGTGGATGTACTTTTGTTATCAGTCATGTTCTAATGAGTTTCATAAGTGTGTGTAAGAAGTCAGGAGCAGCGATTGGTTTGAAAGTTGATTGTTCTTGTTGACGCGGCAGATAATTTTAAAAAATCAATTTTGATCTGTTTTCCTAAGTAAACATAATATTGAAGATTGGTTAACAGGTAATGAATGAAGTAACTGCCATCCATTGGTCATAATTTATGGAAACAGCTACATATATTAGTAAAGGCAGCCTAAAAGTGAAAATATGTATTTTCGTCGAATAAACTTGTGTTTTTCGTACATTCTGCCCAAGCCCCATGAAACAGCAAAAATAAAAAAATGGATTTGATACTTCCGATAAAAACGTCAAAGTGAAACGCATTTATTTCAAGTTATTGTTATTATTTAATATAATAATTCTAGCTATTATTATGTTTGTTATCACACATTTATACAGACGTCATATTTGTAAAGAGATAGGGAGAAAGCAACTGAAGGAACACTTGTGGGGGGGGGGGGGGTAAATCACCAGTAAGAGGATTGGTGTGAAAATCTATAATCGTTTTTGATATGAAATTTTGCAAACGGACACGTGTCACGAATTTATATGTATATATATATATTAATCTGTAGATATCGTACTATTTTCCTGTATCAGACTTTTTATTTATTTTACACAGGATGTGAAAGGCCTAGATGATTTCCGTAATATGTAATGAGGAACCTGTTACTTAAAGTGTGAGTTTTAAATATTTCTTTGAAAATGGAAATTTGGTATATTTAATTATTTATTGGTCAGTCACGTTTTAGCAGTTAAGGCTGAGACACAGCACACACACATCCAAACAGGTTTCAAGAATCACTCAGGAAGAATGGCCAGGTAAATCATGCAGTGATCTGTCTATATCCATTTCAATATGTATAGATATCTATCTATACACATGAATGTATATGTTTATGTGTATACTTTTATACGTATAAACATTGTATGTATACAAATGTATATTTATTTGCAGTATATAGACACACTAATGAGTTTTAGAAGCCATTATACTCAGTTTATGTTTACACCTCAGGGTCGTGCACACAAGGAAGGAGGGTCCAACATATAAATCTGAGTCAAAAGTCAAAAGTAAATAACGGGGATAAGAAGCCGACTCTGCGTACTTAATGCGTGTAGATTGAAGTAACTGTATACGAAGTTGTAGTATACGTATTGTGTAAATATTAATATTATTATATGTAAAAGAAGTATGCAAATGATTGAAAAACGCCGTAGAAACAAGACCTGAAGATTAAATCCAAGAGGATACGTAAATTAGTTTCTGTTTTCAATGAATTTCATTTGTAAATTGTTGACTTTTCTAGAATTGAGAATTATGCAAATATTTTTGTATCCATAGGCGGATAACATAATGAAAATGAAGGATAAAAACGCCAAAACTATTCTAAAGGAAAGGGATGTGGTATTTTATTATTATTTTTATTATAGTTATATATAAATATAAATATACATATATATATATATATATTTATAACGTTTTCGTGTAGCATTTACCGTGAGATTATTTCAGTTTGTAAGAGTTCCAGGGATTTTAAGTCAAGAGTACCTGGCAGAAAACCTTTTCATGGAATGGGATAAGGATATTGATGTGATTTTAATGATTTTATTTCGAAAAAGGTTGACGGTGCTGGATGTACATATCATATACACACCTTTTTTGTTAGATGATATTGTGGTTTGCTCTTCACTATTGTAAATTTCAATCCTTTTTTTTTATATTTTCGGGAACTGTTATGTCAACTTTATTTTCTTTCATTTCACTGAGAGTGGTAAACACATCGTGTATGTTTGATTCGAACACGAATCCAACAGATGAGTTTCCATCAGCAAGTGTCGTTTTTTGTGAGTAAGATTAAGGATGACAGGAAAGTTGGAGTTACTCCTCGTCAAGCTTGATGACGGGGGCGCCGACGAAGCAGGATAGTGGGCGTATGGAAGAGCGTGGACGTAGGAAGGCCATGGGCATAGGGAAGGACGGCATGGGAGAGAGCAGTGTAGGTGACGGGCTTGACGTTGACCACGGGCTGTACGTACTGACGGCGGGCACGGAGATCTCGTGCTCCTTGGTGGTGAGCTCGATCTTGGTAGTGTCGGCGGGGGTGTTGGCGTCGATCGGCTCGAACTGCTTGGTCTCCACAGTGTGCTTGGTGACGGTGGGCACGGCGTGGAGGTACGGGAGGGGGATCTTGACGTCGCGTCGACGACGACGACGTGCCTCTTCTACAGCTGGCTCCTGTTCGTCCTTTTGGTAAATGTAAGGGAATTCGGTGGCCTTGAGAGTATCATCGGCGTTGAGGATATAGGGGTAGGCAGAGTAGGGGTAGGAAGAGTAGGGGTAGGCAGCGTGGGGGAAGGCATAAGGGGAAGCCACGAAGGGATGTCCGAAGGGGTGGGAGTAAGGGGAGATCAAAGGAACTGTCTTGAGATCGGTCTTGATCTCAGGGGTAGTGATCAGCTTCGCTTGAGGCAGCACCCAGGGCGCCGCGTACGGCAACACCAGCTGTGCTGAGCAACAAGATACAGCGACCAGAATCACCTAATGGGAAAAAAACAAAACCTTTTGAATACGAAGTTTACTATATATACACCGCTCAGTTCTCAGGCCGACTGCCACACGATTTTTTCTTTTACTTCTAGTACATAGAAGCAAGCATTTCACTCCCTTATATATATAAGTGAACAATATAAGGAATGACCCATGAATAGTAACTGAAGATAAGGGCCAAATTCTTAGTTTTGAAAATTAACAATGGAAATGTTTTTTTTTCTTATTTTTTTTTCACCGAATTGAAACCTGTTTCACACTTTTTTCAAATCTTTTGTGAGTGGAATGTTTCTGTTCTTACCAGAGCCTTCATCTTTCGAGCGAATGTGTCCTTCTCCTGGACACTGCGGTGCGTCTGCTATATATACTTGGTGGACGTCACGAGGCCACGCCCAAGTGCGTCCTCCAGGGCATTTCTTTTCGTCTTACGATGTAAATAATAAAGTGGATGTACTTTTGTTATCAGTCATGTACTAATGAGTTTCATAAGCCTGTGTAAAAAGTCAGGAGCAGCAATTAGTTTGAAAATTGATCTGTTCTCTCTTTAGTAAACAAGATATTAAAGTTTAGTTAACAGGTAATGAAAGAAGTGATTACCATCTAGTGACCTCATAGTATATGGAAACTGCATATATTAGTAAAAGCAGCCTAAAAGTGAAAATATAGATTTCATATTTCCGGTAAAAGCGTCAAAGTGAAACACATTTATTTCAAGTTATTGTTATTATTTGATATAATGATTCTAGCTATTATTATCTTTGTTATCACACATTTATACAGACGTCATATTTGTAAAAAGATAGGGAGAAAGCAATTCAAGGAATAGTAGGGGTGGTGGGTCAAATTACCTGTAAAAGGATTGGTGTGAAAATCTATTATCGCTTTTGATATGAAAGTTTGCAAACGGATACGTGTCACGAGGTAATATATATATATATATATATATATATATATATATATATATATATATATTATATATATATATTAATCTGTAGATATCGTTCTATTTTCCCCTTTCAGATTTTCTAATTATTTTAGATAGGATGTGAAAGGCCTAGATGATTTCCATAATGTGTAATGAGGAACCTGTTACCTAAAACGCGAGTTTTAAATATTTCTTTGAAAAATGGAAATTTAGTATATCTACTGTTTTATTGGTCAGTCTTATTTTAGCAGTTGAGGCTCAGACACAGCACACACATCCAAACAGGTCTCAAGAATCATTCAGGAAGAATGGCCAGGTAAATCATGCAGTGATCTGTCTATATCCATTTCAATGTGTATAGATATCTATCTATACACATGAATGTATATAATGTTTGTGTAATCTATATACATTTATAAACATTGTATGTATAGAAATGTATATATATTTGCAGTATATACACACACTAATGGATTTTAGAAGCCAATATACTCAGTTTATGTTGTCACTTTAGGGTCGTGCACACAGAGGAGGAGGGTCCAACATATAAATTTGAGCCAAAAGTCAGAAGTAAATAACGAGTATAAGAAGCCGATACTATGTATTTAATGCGTGTAGATCGAAGTATTTCTATATGAAGTTATACTATACGTATTGTGTAAACATTAATGTTATTATATCTAAAAAAATATGCAAATGATAGAAAAAAATATTGTAGAAACAAGGCTTGAAGATTAAATCCAAGAGGATACCTACACTAGTTTCTCACTTTTTTATGAATTTAATTTGTAAATTGTGGATTTTTCAGCCATTGAGAATTGTGCTAATATCTTTTGTATGAATATGCGGATAATACAATGAAAATGAAGGGTAAAAACGCCCAAACTATTTTGTGGGAAAGGGATTTTTTTTTTTAAATAACGTTTTCGTGTAGCATTTACCGTGAGATTATTTCAATTTGTAAGAGTTCCAGAAGGATTTTAAGTTAAGAGTATCTCGCAGAAAACCTTTTCTTGGAATGGGATAAGAATATTTCATATGATTTTAATGATTTTATTTTGAAAAAAGGTTGATGGTTTTGGATGTACATATCATATACACACCTTTTTTGTTAGATGATATTGTGATTTGTTCTTCACTATTGTAAATTTCAATCCTTTTTTATATTTATAATTTTTGGGAACTGTTATGTCAACTTGATTTTCTTTCATTTCACCGAGATTGGTAAACACACCGTGTATGTTTGATTCCAACACGAATCCAACAGATGAGTTTCCATCAGCAAGTGTCGTTTTTTTGTGAGTAAGATTAAGGATGACAGGAAAGTTGGAGTTACTCCTCGTCAAGCTTGATGACGGGGGCGCCGAAGAGGCCAGGGTAGTGGGCGTATGGAAGAGCGTGGGCGTAGGGAAGGCCATGGGCATAGGGAAGGACGGCATGGGAGAGAGCAGTGTAGGTGACAGGCTTGACGTTGACCACGGGCTGTACGTACTTGACGGCGGGCACGGAGATCTCGTGCTCCTTGGTGGTGAGCTCGATCTTGGTGGTGTCGGCGGGGGTGTTGGCGTCGATTGGCTCGAACTGCTTGGTCTCCACAGTGTGCTTGGTGACGGTGGGCACGGCGTGGAGGTACGGGAGGGGATCTTGACGTCGCGACGACGACGACGTGCCTCTTCTACAGCTGGCTCCTGTTCGTCCTTTTGGTAAATGTATGGGAATTCGGTGGCCTTGATAGTATCATCGGCGTTGAGGATGTAGGGGTAGGCAGAGTAGGGGTAGGCAGAGTAGGGGTAGGCAGCGTGGGGGAAGGTATAATGGGAAGCCACGAATGGATGTCCGAAGGGGTGGGCGTAAGGGGAGACCAAAGGAACGGTCTTGAGATCGGTCTTGATCTCAGGGGTAGTGATCAGCTTCGCTTGAGGCAGCACCCAGGGCGCCGCGTACGGCAGCACCAGCTGTGCTGAGCAACAGGATACAGCGACCAGAATCACCTAATGGGAAAAAACACAAAACATTGTGATTACGAAATTTACTATTTATACACCGCTCAGTTCTCAGACCGACTGGCACACGATTTTTTCTTTTACTTCTACTGCATAGAAGCAAGCATTTTATCCCTTATATATAGAAGGGAACAATATAAGGAATGGCCCATGAACAGTAATTCAAGATAAAGGCCAAATTCTTAGTTTTGAAAATGAACAATGGAAATGTTTTCTTTTTTTTTTTTTCACCGAATTGAAACCTGTTTCACATTTGTTTCAAATCTTTTGTGAGTGGAATATTTCTGTTCTTACCAGAGCCTTCATCTTTCGAGCGAATGTGTCTTTCTCCTGGACACTGCTATGCGTATGCTATATATACTGGGTGGACGATGACGTCACGAGGCCACGCCCAAGTGCGTCCTCCAGGGTATTTCTTTTCGTCTTGCGATGTAAATAATAAAGTGGATGTACTTTTGTTATCAGTCATGTTCTAATGACTTTCATAAGTGTGTGTAAGAAGTCAGGAGCAGCGATTGGTTTGAAATTTGAACTGTTCTTGTTGACGCCACAGATAATTTTAAATAATCAATTTTGATCTGTTTTCCTAAGTAAACATAATATTGAAGATTGGTTAACAGGTAATGAATGAAGTAATTGCCATCCATTGGTCATAATTTATGGAAACAGCTACATATATTAGTAAAAGCAGCCTAAAAGTGAAAATATGTATTTTCGTCGAATAAATTTGTTTTTCGTACATTCTGGGGAAGCCCCATGAAAGACAGCAAGAAGAAAAAAATGGATTTGATACTTCCGATAAAAACGTCAAAGTGAAACACATTTATTTCAAGTTATTGTTATTATTTAATATAATAATTCTAGTTATTATTATCTTTGTTATCACACATTTATACAGACGTCATATTTGTAAAGAGATAGGGAGAAAGCAACTCAAGGAACACTTGTGGGGGGGGGGGGTAAATCACCAGTAAAAGGATTAGTGTGAAAATCTATAATCGTTTTTGATATGAAATTTTGCAAACGGACACGTGTCACGAATTTATATGTATATATATATATTAATCTGTAGATATCGTACTATTTTCCTCTATCAGACTTTTTATTTATTTTATACAGGATGTGAAAGGCCTAGATGATTTCCGTATATGTAATGAGGAACCTGTTACTTAAAGTGTGAGTTTTAAATATTTCTTTGAAAATGGAAATTTGGTATATTTAATTATTTATTGGTCGTCACGTTTTAGCAGTTAAGGCTGAGACACAGCACACACACATCCAAACAGGTTTCAAGAATCACTCAGGAAGAACGGCCAGTAAATCATGCAGTGATCTGTCTATATCCATTTCAATATGTATAGATATCTATCTATACACATGAATGTATATGTTTATGTGTATATCTATATACGTATATAAACATTGTATGTATACAAATGTATATTTATTTGCAGTATATAGACACACTAATGAGTTTTAGAAGCCAATATACTCAGTTTATGTTTACACCTCAGGGTCGTGCACACAAGGAAGGAGGGTCCAACATATTGTTACGCCGGCCGCCTCGTCTCTCTGCCACCAACACAAGGCAGGCTAGGCAGACGGCGTGTTATATACAGGGTCGTGAACACTGAACAGCTCCAAGAGGCACCGAACACCACAACGTCCCAGAACACCAGGAGAGCAAACGCCAAGTGGCGAGGCAGGGCACGAAGTAAACACAAAATGACAGTCGTTCCTTTATTTACACAAGTTATTTACCCGTACACTTTTCTATAGGCACAATACAGGGGGGAAACCAGCATGTCACACAGCACAGTACAGCTTATAACAGGGCAACACAAGATATTAGGTCACAAGGGCACACACGAGGTCTTCACAGGAGCAGCGCCCAACTCCGTCTCTTGGCTTGTTCCTCCGCTCCTCCGCTCACCGCCAGCTGCGACATGTTTGCCCAGGTCCCTTCATGTAAACACATGTTTCGCACAGAGACAAAGACCCACTGGCGTAGCACTATCCCCCCCTATCAAGCAGACGACCCGTCTGCTCTGACATATCTAAACCTGAAACAAACTACATAAAAATTTAAATAAAATCAGTTCTCAGAAACACAAAAATCTTTCATCCAGCACGGCTTTCTTCGCTCTCGCTGGGGTCTCTCTGGAGGAGCTTTGGGGCGGCGGTAGATTGGCAGTGGCACCCAGAGGGGTATCTCCTGTCCCAAGACCTGGCTCATGGTCACCATTGACGTCTGCTGCATCGCCCTCACCGTCCAAATGCTCGTCCTCATCTCGGTCAGCGTCTGCCACGTCCTCATCGCCGCTACTGGGGCTAACTTCATCTTCTTTTTCACCATGGCCCCAGGAGTAGCTTCCTGGCCCATGGTAACGCCACAGCCGGTCCACGTGGACAACAGACGGTCGTTTTCGCCCTCTGCGAATTCGATAGGTGACATCAGAGAGGGCCGCTACCACCGTGTATGGCCCCTCCCAGGGGCTCTGTAGCTTCGGCGAGAGCCCTCGCTTCCGACGCGGGTTATGCAGCCACACTCTGTCACCTATGTTGTACCTCACTTCCCTCATGCACTGGTCATAGGTCTCCTTCATGGCATGGCTGGCTACCTTGAGCTTGTCAGGCAACGGCCCCACACCAACCAACTCCTCGCTCCCCGACGACTCTTCTGGACGCTCCACTTCCTCACAAGTGCCCAGCTTTGCACCAGCTGGCACCTTCTGGGCCTTATCAGAGAAGTTGGCTACCAACACTGTAACTAACCCCTCCCCTGGTCCAACAAGGCTCCGCCCAACCGCTACGCCATCAGCCAGCTGCAAGTTTTGGGTGGGCTCCACGAGGCCCTCTACTCCACGCATCACTCTTGACAGTCGACACCGGATTCTAGACTCTGTCCTGGGGGCAAGGTGCAGTCGCTCAGCTGTAACTACCTCTGCACAGCCAACCTCTGGAAGCAAGGGCACCTCTTCACCGTGCACCCTCACCAGCTTCCGTCCAAGGTCGACACACGCCTTACTCTGCGTCAGGTAGTCAAGGCCCAGCAAGCAGTGCTCGTCCAGATCGGCCACATATACCGGCAGCCGCCGCACCGTGCTGCCCACGCCAATACGAGCCTCCACTGGCCCCTTGAGCTGCACACAATGCCCCGTGACACCACACAGTCTCTGTGGTGCGTCTGGAAGTCGCATAGTGGCCAACATATCAGGCCGCACTAGGGTCTTCTCAGCCCCAGTGTCCACTGTCAGGCGGCATGGCTTCCCATCTATTGAGCCTTCCACCTGCATCGTGCTGGTTCGATGGCAGCTTACCCTAGTCGGGGCCCAGGAACCGAGGACGGCTGGGTTTCGGCCCCCTTCTCCAGCCTGTCCGAGTTTTCCGCCTGTACCACTTCCTTAGCCTTAGGACATGCGCTCGGATGGTGACCATACCTGCCACAGTCCTTGCAGCACTGCTGGAAGGCATCAGAATCCATCCGGTTGAGAGGACGTGTTCTCCGCTCCCTCTGACACTGACTACGTCTGTGCCCTACCTCTCCGCAGCCCCAACACAAGCCTTGGAAAGTTCTTGGGCTCACCTTCCTCAATGCTATTTTCTCCACTTTAGCCTTCCGGCCCCGGAGGTCACGGCGGGGCTGAGCAGCTGGCCCTAGGCCACTCGTTGCCTTCAGGAAGGCCTCGAACTCCAAGGCCCTCACCAGCGCCACCTGCAGGTCCTCAGGGTGTGCCTGCTTGACGTAGATTTGCAGCTGCTGGTCCTGTAAAGCGTCAACAAAGAAATCACGGGCCAGGACCACGATCATCTCTTCCGCAGCCGCAGGGTACGACCTCCTTACCAGCGCCTCCACATCTGCGCCAGCTGGGACAGTGTCTCGCCACGCTCACGAGTCCGCTTCTTCAAGTGGGCCCGATATACCTCGGCCTGGTGGTGGTGCCCGAAACGGCGTTTCAAAGCCTCTGCCACGCTGGTGTAAGAGGCCTGTTGGGATGCCGGCAGATGCCCCAACACTTCCACCGCGGGGCCCCTTAGCGCTGTTACCAGCTGCAGGGCCTTCTCTTCCTGGCTCCAGCCCTGGGCAGATGCCAGCATTTCAAATTGGGCGACATATGCCTCCCAGGCCACCTTCCCATCGTACTCAGCTGGCTTACGCCTCACAGAATGTCTGGAGGCCGAGGGGCTGCAGGGTGGAGAACGCGTGCCGTGAACTAACACGCCCGGGGGGGAGGAAGGGGGTGAGGGAGGCAACGAGGTGGGTTGACCGGGTCCGAGTTTGCCGCCACCTATTCCCAAGGGAGCGGTTCCGATGGGTCCCCAGCCTTCTGCAGCGATCACTGGCTCCGACACGACGCTGCGAGGCCCGGGGGTTTCCTGCCACAGACCCCAGGCAGACCCCGGTAAATCTGACACTCTGGCATCTGTTTTCCAGAACCTTGTCTGCCTTCTCCGCTTGCAACGTTACTACCTCGTGACGCCGCCTTTCCTCCTTCACTTCCTCCCTCAGGCCCTGAACCTCGCCCTTCAGAGTCTGCACCTCCTCCATCAGTTCACTCTTCACGCTATTGCAGGCCTTGTCGGTGTACTGCTGAGTTTCCATCTTCACAGATGCGAGATTGCTCTGTAGCACCTCAACAAGTTGGCAAAGCTGTTCCTCTGCCTTCCTTGCCTGCATCTCGACGAGATGGTGCGCCTGCTCGTGTGCCCTCTGTACCTGCTCTTCTGCCCTTTGTGCCATTTCCTCCCTCATACCGGCCAGCATGGCAGTGATCAGGTCCATCTGGCTCGGCTTCACCTCACTCGTGCCTGCCTCAGTCATAGCCTCCTCTCTCATGGCTGCCGCCATCTTTGGACTTGATAAATCGGCGCGTCTCACTGATCAAATATCACAAATCCCACTCCTGACACCATTTGTTACGCCGGCCGCCTCGTCTCTCTGCCACCAACACAAGGCAGGCTAGGCAGACGGCGTGTTATATACAGGGTCGTGAACACTGAACAGCTCCAAGAGGCACCGAACACCACAACGTCCCAGAACACCAGGAGAGCAAACGCCAAGTGGCGAGGCAGGGCACGAAGTAAACACAAAATGACAGTCGTTCCTTTATTTACACAAGTTATTTACCCGTACACTTTTCTATAGGCACAATACAGGGGGGAAACCAGCATGTCACACAGCACAGTACAGCTTATAACAGGGCAACACAAGATATTAGGTCACAAGGGCACACACGAGGTCTTCACAGGAGCAGCGCCCAACTCCGTCTCTTGGCTTGTTCCTCCGCTCCTCCGCTCACCGCCAGCTGCGACATGTTTTCCCAGGTCCCTTCATGTAAACACATGTTTCGCACAGAGACAAAGACCCACTGGCGTAGCAATATAAATCTGAGTCAAAAGTCAAAAGTAAATAACGGGTATAAGAAGCCGACACTGCGTACTTAATGCGTGTAGATTGAAGTAACTGTATACGAAGTTGTAGTATACGTATTGTGTAAATATTAATATTATTATATGTAAAAGAAGTATGCAAATGATTGAAAAACGCCGTAGAAACAAGACCTGAAGATTAAATCCAAGAGGATACGTAAATTAGTTTCTGTTTTCAATGAATTTCATTTGTAAATTGTTGACTTTTCTAGAATTGAGAATTATGCAAATATTTTTGTATCCATAGGCGGATAACATAATGAAAATGAAGGATAAAAACGCCAAAACTATTCTAAAGGAAAGGGATGTGGTATTTTATTATTATTTTTATTATAGTTATATATAAATATAAATATACATATATATATATATATATACATACATATATATATATATATATTTATAAGGTTTTCGTGTAGCATTTACCGTGAGATTATTTCAATTTGTAAGAGTTCCAGGGATTTTAAGTCAAGAGTATCTGGCAGAAAACCTTTTCATGGAATGGGATAAGGATATTTGATGTGATTTTAATGATTTTATTTCGAAAAAGGTTGACGGTGCTGGATGTACATATCATATACACACCTTTTTTGTTAGATGATATTGTGGTTTGCTCTTCACTATTGTAAATTTCAATCCTTTTTTTTTTTTTTATATTTTCGGGAACTGTTATGTCAACTTTATTTTCTTTCATTTCACTGAGAGTGGTAAACACATCGTGTATGTTTGATTCGAACACGAATCCAACAGATGAGTTTCCATCAGCAAGTGTCGTTTTTTGTGAGTAAGATTAAGGATGACAGGAAAGTTGGAGTTACTCCTCGTCAAGCTTGATGACGGGGGCGCCGACGAAGCCAGGATAGTGGGCGTATGGAAGAGCGTGGACGTAGGGAAGGCCATGGGCATAGGGAAGGACGGCATGGGAGAGAGCAGTGTAGGTGACGGGCTTGACGTTGACCACGGGCTGTACGTACTTGACGGCGGGCACGGAGATCTCGTGCTCCTTGGTGGTGAGCTCGATCTTGGTAGTGTCGGCGGGGGTGTTGGCGTCGATCGGCTCGAACTGCTTGGTCTCCACAGTGTGCTTGGTGACGGTGGGCACGGCGTGGAGGTACGGGAGGGGGATCTTGACGTCGCGTCGACGACGACGACGTGCCTCTTCTACAGCTGGCTCCTGTTCGTCCTTTTGGTAAATGTAAGGGAATTCGGTGGCCTTGAGAGTATCATCGGCGTTGAGGATATAGGGGTAGGCAGAGTAGGGGTAGGAAGAGTAGGGGTAGGCAGCGTGGGGAAGGCATAAGGGAAGCCACGAGGTGAGGGAGTCCGGCGGCCCTATCAGGTGGCAGCGACGGCCGTCTGCTCTGACATATCTAAACTCGTCGATAACATATACTCATCATAAAAATTTAAGATAAAATTACAGTTCTCAGAAAGACACATAAAATCTTTCATCCGGTGCACGCTTTCTGGAGGGGCTTGTTGCGCTCGATCTCATGCTGGGGTCTGCTTCTGGAGGGAGCTTTGGGAAGGCGGGCGGGTAATTGTCAGTGGCTGCTCAAGGGGTATGCGTCCTGTCGCCTAGAGGACGGTCTGGCTCATGTTGCAGGCCATTGGACGGTCCTGCTTGGCAATCGCCTTCACCGTCGGGCTAGAATGCTCGTCCTCATCTCGGTGATAGTTCTGCGCAGGGTACGTCCTCATCGCCGCTACTGGGCTAACTTTCATCTTCCTTTTTTCACGCATGGCCCGGCAGGAGTAGCTTCCTGGCGTCGGGCATGGTTAACGGCATCGAGCCGGTCCACGTGGACAACAGACGGTCGTTTTCGGCCGCTTCTGCGAATTGCGATAGGTGACATTCAGAGAGGGCCGCTTACCACGGCGTGTATGGCCCCGTCCGCGATGGGGCTCTGTGAGGCTTCGGGCGATGAGCCCTCCGCTTCCGACCGGGTTTATGAGCGCACAGCTGCTTGTCACGGGCTATGTTGTACCTCATCTTCCCCGATCATAGCTAGTGGCTGGTCCTATAGGTCTGCCTTCATGGCATGGCTGGCTACCTGAGCTTGTCAGGGCAAGCGGGCACGGGGGGGGGAGGGGGGGGGGGGGGGGGAGGGGGGGTCGGCCGTTCTTTTCACAGAGTCACCTAACGTCAACTCCTCTGCTCCCCGAGACTCTTCTGGGGCGCTCGCACTTCTTTCTCACAAGTGGCCCATCTTTGCACCATCTGGGGCACTTCTTCTGGGGCCTTTATCAGAGGAAGTTGCTACCAGACACTGTGTTAACTAAGTCCCTCCCCCTGGTCCCGAACAAGGCTCCGCTCAGACTCGGCTATGTGGAGGGGCTGCCATCAGCCTAGGCTGCAAGTTTTGAGGTGGGCCCAGCGGAGGCACCTCTAACTCACGCATCACTCTTGATCAAGTCGACACTGCGGATTCTAGAGCTCTGTCCTGGGGGGCTGGTAAGGTGGGCTAGTCGCTCTAGCTGTAAACTACTCTCTGGCACAGGTCAAGCCTCTGGAAGCAGGGCACCTCTTTGCAACGCCGTGCAGCGCCTTCACGGCAGCTTCCGTCGCAAGTCATTACTACACGCCTTACTCTGCGTTCAGGTTAGTCTAAGGACCGTCATCAATGGGCATTGTGTCTCGTCCAGATTCGGCCACATATAGCGTTGCGGCTAGCCGGGCCGCAGTCAAAGAAAAGAAGAAAAAGCCGTGCTGCTGCCAGCGCCCATACGAGGTCTTCTCTTCTACTGCGCAAACTCTTTGATGCTTGCACACAATGCCCTCGTGAGCACCCACAGTACGAGTCTCTGTGGTTGCGTCGGGAGAGTCGCATAGTGGCCAGGACATATCAGTGGCCGCACTAGGAGTGGCTTCGTCAGTCCGGCCAGTGTCCGCCGGGGTGTCAGCGGGCATGGGTCTTCGGCGCTATTTTTTCTATTGAGCCTTTTCCTACCTGGCATCTGCTGGTTGCGATGGGGCAGCTTCCCTATTCGAGGGCCTTTGCACGTGACCGAGGACGGCTGGGTTTCGGCGCACCCTTCTCGCAGCCTGTCCGGAGTTTTTCGCGCTGTACTGCACTTCTCTTAGCCTTAGGGCTGCAGCGTCGGTCATGGTGACCATGAGCCTTGGCCATCTAGTCCTTGCGAGCAGCTGCTGGAAGGCATCAGAAATGGCAGCATCGCGGTTAGAGAACGTGTTCTCCGCTCCGGCTCTGGCACTGACTACGTCTTGCGGCCTATCTCTGGCTCGCAGCCCAAACAACAAAAGCCTTGAAAGTTGCTTGGGGGCTCCGCTTCCGCAATGCTTTATTTTCCTCGCACTTTAGGCCTATCCGCCTCGGCGGGGAGGTCACGTGCGGGGCTGAGGCGGCTGGCGCGAGCCAGCTCGTTGACGCTTCAGGAAGGATCTCGGAACTCCGGAAGGCCCCTCACTACTAGCGGCCACCTGGGCAGGTCCTCATGGTGTGCCTGCTTGACTTGTAGATTTTGCAGTCTGGCTGGTCTCTGTAAAAGCGTCAACAAAGAAATTCGAAAAATGGGTGCCTAGGTGAGCTGCTTAGTTCGATCATCTCTTGCCGGGCAGGGGGGTCGCGCGGCAGGGTATGGGCGACGCTCCTTAGCCATGCGCCTCCGGTACATCTGACCCAGCCAGGCTGGGGACAGTGGCTGCGCCTGGACGCTTCACGAGTTCGGCTATGGCCTTCTTCGAGTGGGCGCGGCGATATAACCTGGCCTAAGGTGGTGGTGGGCCCGAAAAACGGCGTTTCAAAGCCTCTGCCGACGGCTGGTGTTAAGGTAGGCCTGTTGGGATGCCGGCTATTATGCCCTTTTCAAGCACTTCGCAGCCGCGGGGGCGCGGCCTTAGCTGCTGTTACTGGCCTCAGTGCTGGCAGGGCCTTGGGCGGCTTTCCTGGCTGCCTAGCTCCTGGGCTAGTTTATGCCAGCATTTCAAATTGGGCGACATATGTCCTCGAAGAAAAAACAGTTTCCACCTTCCCTATCGTCGACATCGAGGAACCTGGCTTACGCGCCCTTCATTCAGGAATGTCTGGAGGACCGAGGGGCTGCAGGGTGGAGAAGCGCGTGCGCGTGAACTAACAGTCGGGCCCGGGGGTGGGAGGATAGGGGTAGTGGAGGCAACGGAGGTGGGTTGACCGGGTCCGATTTATGTCCGGCCACCTATTCCCAAGGGAGGGCGTTCCGATGGGTCTGCCTCAGCTGCTTCTGCAGCGGTCCCCCCCATCACTGGCTCGGTCGATCGACGGACTGCTGCGAGGCCCTGGGGTTTCCTGGCCTACAGAGCTCCTCAGAGCAAGACCGCCGGTGTAAATCTGTACTACTCCTGGCATCTGTTGCCAGAACCTTGGTCTGGCCTTCTCCACGTTGGGCGTAACGTTACTACCAATCGGTACGGCCGCCTTTGCGCTCTTCACTTGCCTCCCTCAGGCCGGCTGAAAGCGCTCGCGCCTTTGCTAGAGTCTGCACCTCACTCCATCTAGTTCCTCGTTTCACGCTATTTGGCATGGCGCTGATCGTGTACGGCTGAGTTTGTCCATTTTCACACATGAGTTGCGAGATTGGCTCTGTTACCAGGCCTCAACAAGTTGGCGAAAGGGCGTTGTTCTCTCATGGGCCTATCCTTGCCTGCATCTCACGAGATG
This sequence comes from Penaeus monodon, assembly GCF_015228065.2. NCBI lineage: Eukaryota > Metazoa > Arthropoda > Malacostraca > Decapoda > Penaeidae > Penaeus > Penaeus monodon. Next base: position 18,162 of record NW_023658262.1, read on the forward strand.
GTGCGTCCTGCTGGCGTGTGCGCGCCTCTGTACCTGCTCTTCTGGCCCTTTGTGCCATTTTCTCCCTCTATTAGCCGGCCAGGTCATGGCTAGTGATCAGGTCCATCTGGCTCGCTTCACCTCACTCGTGGCCTGGTCCTCAGTCATAGTGCCTCCCTGCTCTCATGGCTGCGCGCTCATCTTTTGACGTTGATAAATCGCGGGCGTGCTTCAGGCGATGATCAAATATTCACAAATCTTGGCTCGACTCTGACACGCATTTGTTTACGCCGGCCGCTCCTCGTCTCTTTCGTCTCTTTGGGCGCACCATACATTAAGTTCATGCTAGTGACAGACGGCAGTGTTATATACGGGTCGTGAACCATCTGAACAGCTTCCTACAGTAGGCGACCGAACACCACAAGCGTCCGGTGGAAAGAAAAAAAAAAAAAAAAAAAAAAAAGAAAAGGCTAGAACACCAGGAGAGTGCAAACGCCGAAGTGGTCGAGGTGCTTGAGGGGCACGAAGTAAACACAAAATGTACGTAGTCGTTCCTTATTTTATCTCGACGAATATTATTTAGCTGCGCGTAGCACGTTTTTGCTATAGGGCCCAGATCGCGAGGGGGGATAAGCCAGGGCATGTCTATCACAAAAAAAAAGGGCGACAGAGTACAAGACTCATACGAGGCAACGACAAGATATTTAGGTCACTAAGGGCTTTACACGAACGAGGTCTTCACAGGAGCGCGTCCACAACTCTGATCTCTTGGCTGTGTTTCCTCCGCTCCTTCCCGTTCTGCACGCGCATCTGCGATCATTTTCGCGCCAGGTCCGCTTGCATTAAACACATGTTTCCACAGAGACAAAGTACGACTCACTGTCGTAGCAATGATTAAGATCTTGAAGTCAAAAGTCTAAAGTAAATATAACGTGTATTTAAGAGCCGACACTGCGTCTTAATGCTTGTAGATTTGAAGTAACTTTATAGCGAAGTTGTAGTATAGCGTAATTGTGTAGGATATTATTATTATTATATGTAAAAGAAGTTATGCGCAATATGATTGAAAAACGCCGTAGAAACATAGACCTGATAGGATTAAATCCGATATAGAGGATGATTCGTAAATTAGTTTCGGTTTTTTCAATGAATTTTTGCATTTGTAAATTGTTGACTTTTTTCTAGAGATATGAGAATTATTGGCAAATATTTTTTGTATCGCCATAGGCGGATAACCTTAATGAAAATGGAAGGATAAAAACGCGCAAAACTATTCTAAAAGGAAAGGGATGTGGTATTTTGATTATTATTTTTATTATAGTTAAGTATCTATATATATAAATATAAATATATATATACTGATATAGTATATATATATATATATGATTATATATAGTTTATGTAAGGTTTTTTCGTGTAGTGTTCATTTACCTGTTAGATTTATTTCAAGTTGTAAGAGTTCGTGCAGGAATTTTAAGTCAAGTAGTATCTTGGCAGAAGAACGCTTTTCTATGGCATTGGGATAAGGATATTTGATGTGGATTTTAATGTATTTTATTCCGTAAAAAGGTTGACGGTGCTGGATTTACATATCATGATACAGCAGGCAAACCGTATTGTTGTTAGATGATATTGTGGTTTGCTCTTTCACTATTGTAAATTTCGAATCCTTTTTTTTTTTTTTTTTTATATTTTCGGGGAAGCTGTTATGTCAACTTACTTTTCTGTTCATTTCACTGAGCGAGTGGTAACCACATTCAAACGTACGTAGTTTGATTCGAACACGCATCCAACAATGAGTTTCCATCAGGGCAAGTGTCGTTTTTTTGTGAGTAAGAATTATAGGATGACCGGAAAGTTGGAGTTACTCTCTTAGGGGGTCAGCTTGGATGACGGCTGGCGCCACGAAGCCAGGTAGGTGGGCGTATTGGAAGAGTTCGTGGACGTAGGGAAGGCCATGGGCATAGGAAGGACGGCAATGGGAGTAGAGGGGGCAATGTAGGTGACGGGCTTGACGTTGACCCGGGCTGTACGTACTTGACGGCCGGGCACGAGATTGCTCGTGGCTCCTTGGTGGTGTAGGGCTCGTCTTGGTTAGTGTCGGCGGGGGTGTTGGCTCCGATCGGCTCGAACTGCTTGGTCTCCACAGTGTGCTTTGGTGGACGGTGGGCACGGCAGTGGGAGGTACGGTTAGGGGATCTTGACGTCGCGTTACGACGACTATCTGACGTGCCTCTTCTACTAGCTGCTCGCTGTTTCTGTCGCTTTTGGTAAATGTAAGGGAATATTCGGTGGTCCTTGATAGTAATCATTCGGCGTTGGATGATATTAGGGGTGAGAGCAGAGTAGGGGTAGGCAGAGTAGTGGGTTAGTGGCTTAGCGTGGGGGGAAGGGCATAAGGGGAAGGTCGCCACGAAGGGATGTCCGTAGAGGGGGTGGGAGTAAAGGGGAGATCAAAGTGAACGGTCTTGAGATCGGTCTTGTATCTCGGGGGTTAGTGACTGGCAGCTTCGCTTGTAGGGCTAGCACCGCATGGTCGGCCGCGTCGGTACGGCACACCGAGCTGTGCTGAGCACAAGATACAGTCGACCAGAATCAGGCTAATGGGAAAAAAAACACAAAGCCTTTTGAATTACGAAGTTTAGCTATATATACAACCGCTCAGGTCTCAGCCGGCTGCCGACGCGATTTTTTCTTTTACAGCTTCTTGTATGCATAGAAGCAAGCATGTTCCGCCGCCGCTTATTATAATAATATAAGTAACCGGAATATAAGGAATGGAGCCCATGAATAGTAACTGAAATAAAGGCTCATATAATTGCTTAGTTTTTGAAAATTAACAATGGAATATGTTTTTTTTTTTCCTCTGGTTCTTTATTTTTTTTCAGGCGAATTAAAGCCTGTTTCTACACATTTTTGTCAAGATCTTTTGTGAGTGGAATCGTTTCGTGTTCTTTACCAAGAGCCTTCATACTTTCGAGCGAAAAGTGTCGCTTCCAGCTTGGACACTGGGCGGTGAGCGCTGCTATATATACTTGGTGGACAGTCACGGAGGGCGGCATCGCCCAAGTGGCGTCGCTCTCAGGCATTTCTTTTTCTGCCGTCTTACGATGTAAATGGAATAAATTGGATGTACTTTTTGTTATGGTCATGTACTAATGGAGTTTCATCAGAGCCTGTGTAAAAAGTCGAGAGCAGGCGCCCAAATTAGTTTGAAAATTGATCTGTTCTCCTTGCTTTATAAAGCAAGATATTGGAAAGTTTAGTGTAAGTCAGGTAATGAAAAGAAATGATTAGCCATCTAGTGATCCTGCATAGTATATGGAAATCTGCATATAATTATTAAAAGGCATTGGCCTAAAGTGAAAATATAGATTTTCGTCGAATAAATTGTTGTGTTTTCGGACATTCTGAGGCGAAGTCGGCCATGAATCGTTAGATGCAAGAAGTGGTAAATAAAAATCGATTTCATATTTCCGGTAAAGTCGTCAAAGTGAAACACATTTATTTCAAGTTTTGTTATTAATATTTGATATAATGATTCTAGGCTGATTATTATCTTTGTTATGCACACGATTTATACAGTGACGTCATATTTTAAAAAAGATAGGGAGAAAGGCCGATGATCCATGAATAGTAGGAGGGGTGGGTGGGGTGTTGCGAAATTACCTGTAAGAAGGATTGTGTGAAATCTATTATCGTTTTTGATGATGAAAGTTTGCCAACGGATACGTTGTCTTACGGAGGTATATATATATATATATAGTATAATATTATATATATATATATATGATATATGATATTATATATATGTAGATTCTGTGATAAGTCGTTCTAATTTTCCCGCTTTCAGATTTTCTAAATTTTATTTATTAGATAGGATGTGAAGAGGCCTAGATGATTTCGCATAATGTGTAATTGAGGAAGTCCTGTTACCTGAATACGCGAGGTTTTAAAATATTTCTTTGAAAACAATGGAAATTTAGTATATCTTACTGTTTTATAATTTGGTCAGCTCTTATTTTAAGCATAGGCTTCATTACACAGCACGAGCACATCTCAGTAACCGGTCTTGTGCAAGAATCATTCAGAAAGGGAAGAGTGGGCCTGAGTAAATCATGCAGTAGAAATCTGTGACCTATATCCATTTCACTACAATGTGTATAGATGTCTATCTATACTACATGAATGTATATAAGTTTGTGTAATCTTTATATACATGTATAAACATTGTCTAGTATAGAAATGTAAATAGATATATCTGGGCAGTATATAGCACGACAGCTAATGAGTTTTTTAGAAGGCAGATATACTCAGTTTATGTTTTCCACTTTATGGTCGTGCACAAGCCAGAGGGAGGGTCCAACATATAAATTTGAGACCACAAAGTCAGAAGTAAATAGGCGAGTAGAAGAAGCTCGATACTTTGTATGTATTTAATGCGTGTAGATCGAAGTATTTCTATATGAAGTTATACTACATATTGTGTAAATATTGATGTTATTACTCAAAAAATAACGGGTATAAGAAGCCGACACTAGTACTTAATGCGTGTAGATCGAAGTAACTGTATACGAAGTTATACTATACGTATTGTGTAAACATTAATGTTATTATATCTAAAAAAATATGCAAATGATAGAAAAAATATTGTAGAAACAAGACTTGAAGATTAAATCCAAGAGGATACCTAACTAGTTTCTCACTTTTATGAATTTAATTTGTAAATTGTGGATTTTTCAGCCATTGAGAATTGTGCTAATATTTTTGTATGAACATGCGGATTAAAACAATGAAAATGAAGGGTAAAAACGCCCAAACTATTTTGTGGGAAAGGGATTTTTTTTTTTTTTTTTTTTTTTTTTTAATAACGTTTTCGTGTAGCATTTACCGTGAGATTATTTCAATTTGTAAGAGTTCAGAAGGATTTTAAGTTAAGAATATCTCGCAGAAAAACCTTTTCATGAATGGGATAAGAATATTTCATATGATTTTAATTATTTTATTTTGAAAAAAGGTTGATGGTTTTGGATGTACATATCATATACACACCTTTTTTGTTAGATGATATTGTGATTTGTTCTTCACTATTGTAAATTTCAATCCTTTTTTATATTTATAATTTTTGGGAACTGTTATGTCAACTTGATTTTCTTTCATTTCACCGAGATTGGTAAACACACCGTGTATGTTTGATTCCAACACGAATCCAACAGATGAGTTTCCATCAGCAAGTGTCGTTTTTTTGTAAGATTAAGGATGACAGGAAAGTTGGAGTTACTCCTCGTCAAGCTTGAGACGGGGGCGCCGGAAGAGGCCAGGGTTAGGGGCGTATGGAAGAGCGTGGGCGTAGGGAAGGCCATGGGCATAGGGAAGGACGGCATGGGAGAGAGCAGTGTAGGTGACGGGCTTGACGTTGACCACGGGCTGCACGTACTTGACGGCGGGCACGGAGATCTCGTGCTCCTTGGTGGTGAGCTCGATCTTGGTGGTGTCGGCGGGGGTGTTGGCGTCGATTGGCTCGAACTGCTTGGTCTCCACAGTGTGCTTGGTGACGGTGGGCACGGCGTGGAGGTACGGGAGGGGGATATTGACGTCGCGACGACGACGACGTGCTTCTTCTACAGCTGGCTCCTGTTCGTCCTTTTGGTAAATGTATGGGAATTCGGTGGCCTTGAGAGTATCATCGGCGTTGAGGATGTAGGGGTAGGCAGAGTAGGGGTAGGAAGAGTAGGGGTAGGCAGCGTTGGGGAAGGCATAAGGGGAAGCCACGAATGGATGTCCGAAGGGGTGGGCGTAAGGGGAGACCAAAGGAACGGTCTTGAGATCGGTCTTGATCTCAGGGGTAGTGATCAGCTTCGCTTGAGGTAGCACCCAGGGCGCCGCGTACGGACAGCACCAGCTGTGCTGAGCAACAGGATACAGCGACCAGAATCACCTATTGGAAAAAAACACAAAACATTGTGATTACGAAGTTTAACTATTTATACACCGCTCAGTTCTCAGACCGACTGGCACACGGTTTTTTTCTTTTACTTCTACTGCATAGAAGCAAGCATTTTATCCCTTATATATAGAAGGGAACAATATAAGGAATGACCCATGAACAGTAATTCAAGATAAAGGCCAAATTCTTAGTTTTGAAAATGAACAATGGAAATGTTTTTTTTTTTTTTTTACCGAATTGAAACCTGTTTCACACTTGTTTCAAATCTTTTGTGAGTGGAATATTTCTGTTCTTACCAGAGCCTTCATCTTTCGAGCGAATGTGTCCTTCTCCTGGACACTGCTATGCGCTCTGCTATATATACTTGGTGGACGATGACGTCACGAGGCCACGCCCAAGTGCGTCCTCCAGGGTATTCTTTCGTCTTACGATGTAAATAATAAAGTGATGTACTTTTTGTTATCAGTCATGTTCTAATGAGTTTCATATGTTGTAGAAGTCGGAGAGCGTGTTGAAAGTTGAGTTCTTGTTGACGCGGCAGATAATTAAAAATCATTTTGATCTTTTTCCTAGTACATATATTGAATTGGTGGTATGTGAGAATTG
>NW_023658263.1:0-8875 GCF_015228065.2 Penaeus monodon
TTTGTGGGGTGTTGTGGTGTGTGTTTGTCTGTTTGTGTGTGTGTGTGTGTGTATGAGTTTCTCTCTATAACATATATATTTATGTATTATATTATATTTATATTTTAAAATATTATATATATATATAATATAATTATATAATTTTTTTTTTTAATCTGTTTTGGGGTGTGTGGGGGTGTGTCCATATAAACATATATATATAAATATATATTATATATATAAAAATATATTATATATAATTAATAATATATATATATATCACGACAATAAAGATAAAAAAATTAAAATAAAGAAAATTATGAAAAATTTTGATGTTTAAAAATTTTAAACATTATCATTATCATAAATTTTTATTTATTATTTTTATTTATATTATTATTTATTTTTTTAATTTATTTTTATTATTTTATTATCTTTATAACTTAAATTTTAAATTTTGTAAAAAAATATATTATAACTGTAAAAACAATAATAAAAATAATAAAATAATAAAAATAAAATAGAAACCCGTTATAGTATTGTTTTAATATTTTTATTGTTATTATTATCATTATTATATTTTATGGTGATAATTCCAAAAAAAATTATTATAACAGAAATTTTACGAATATGATTTAATTAAAATAATTTTAAATAATTATTTAAAAATCGTTTTATTGTTATTATTATTGTTTTTCCCAATTTAATTGTTGTTTTTAGTATTTTGAAAAAAATTATTTATACTGCAAAAATTTGCAATAATAATGATAATAATTGCAATAATAAGAATAATTGAAATAATGATGATAATGATGATGTTTAATTAAATGGTGATCGATAATTATGTGAAAAATCTGATAAAAGATGATAATAACGGGAATTGGCCCATATAATAAAATGGAAAAAAAAAAAAAAGTAAAAAAAGCGGAAAAAAAGCGAAATATAGCCTTTTGAGAGAGAAATCCAAAATAACGTTTTTTTCGTTTTCTTTGATTTTTTGGATTAGGTAAAAATGATAATAAAAAACCAGAATTTTTATTAACCATGCAATAATGATGATAAAAGTCAGAGAAAAAATTTTGATAACTTTTATAATAATTTATAATTAACATTATTATTTTTATATTATTATTATTTTAGGGTTTTTATTATTACTTTATTATTTTATTATTGCCCCCAAAAAAATTTTAACTGAATAATAAGAATGTAATAATAATAAGTAAATAATACATATAATCGTTAGAATATTGTTATTAAAATTATTATTGTTTTTTTGTCACTAAATTTTTTTTTTTTTGGTTGCAAAAAAAATTATTGAACGTGATTTTTACGGGAATAACATATCGATTAAAAAAATGATAAAGTAATTTTTTTTTTAAAAACGTTATTATTTTTTATTTTTTGTTTTTTACTATTATTATTGTTGTTTTTTAGTATAGTTGCAAATATATTTTAAAAGCAATAATTAATAATAATTAAATAAATTTCAAAAATGATGAAATATTGCAATAATGATGATAATGATGATGATAATGATGATGTAAAGATAATAAAATGAAAAACAGGGAAAAATGATGTAGGAATTTGTCCATATATAAAAAAAAGGTACAAGAAAAAAATTCCCAAAAAGGGCGAAAAGGCGGGAAAATCTAGCGAAAAACTACCTTTTGAGACCTACTCAAAAAAACTTTTTTTTTTTCTTTTAGATTTTTCAAAATTTTTCGTATTTAAAAAATAAATCCAGAATTGTAAATCATGACAATAATATAAAAAGTGAAATAAGAGAAATTTTTAAACATTTTTAAAAAATAATATTATTTAAAATTTCATTATTATTATTATTTTTTATTATTATTATTTTATTATATTTTTTATATATTTTACTATTATTATTACTTTAAATTTTTAAAAAAATTTCCAAAAAATTTTTATAAAATGAATAATACAATAATAATAAAATAAGTATAATAATAATAATAATAAAAAGTTAATTTTTTATTAATTTTTAATATTATTGTTTATTATTTTTTTTTTTATTATTATTATAATTAAAGTATAAAAAAAATTATTATTATTTTCTTTAATCATTTGTTATTGAAAAATTTTGGGGGTATGAAAAATAATATATAATAATTTAATAATAAAATAATAATAATGTATAATATGTTATTTATTATTACTGTGATTATTAGTTATCATTATTTTTATATAGGGGATAATTGGGGAAAAATAAATTTTTAAAAAGAAATTCCCATAAAAAAAGAAAAATAAGAAAAAAATTATTAAAAATCTTTTATTTTATTTTTTGTTTTTCATTTTTTGTTGTTGTTTAAATTTTGCAAAAATTTTGTTACTGCAATAATTGCAATAAAATATAATAATTGCAAAATGATGATTTTGCAATAATGATGATAATAATGATAATAATGTTTTAAAAAAGGGGAATTGGTCCATATTAAAAAAAAAGGTAAAAGAAAAAAAATAAAAAGCGAAAAAGCGGAAAAATCCAGGAAATATACCCTTTTTAAGCATACCCCCAAAATGACTTTTTTTTCGTTTTTTTTGAAAATTTTTGACAATTATTAGCGTAATAATGATAAAAATTTACCAAAATTTTGTATGTATCAGACAATATGATGATAAAAGTGAGAATAAAGAAAATTTTTGTTAACATTGAAAATTAACATATTATTAACTTTATTATTTTTATTATTATTATTATTATTATTTTTTAATTTTTATATTATTATTATTATTATTATTTTATCTTTATATTATTATATTTTTTATTTTTATTTTTATTATTTTTATTATTATCATATATTAGTATTTTATTAATAATTTTTAGTAATGCACGCCAGTGGGTTTTTGGTCTCTGTGCAAAACATGTGTTAACACAAAAAAAAAAGGATGACCTGGGCAGTGTTTAACATGGGGGACCGGCAAACAAAAGCAAGGCTGTGGCGGAGGAGCGGAGGAAAAAGCAAAGAGAGACGCAGTTGGGTGTGCTCCTGTGAAGACCGTGTTGCCCTTGTGACCTGAGATAAACCTGGGGTGCCGTTTAAGCTGTTTTTGTCTGTGTGACAGCTGGTTTCCCCCCCCTATTTTCCTTAAAAAAAGTGTGGGTAAAAAAACTTGTGTAAAAAAGGGAAAAACGCATTTTGTGTTTTACTTCGTGCCCTCCTCGCCACTTGGCGTTTCCCCCTGGTGTTTTTGGCAGCTTGGGGGTTTGGTCCTCTTGAAGCTGTTCAGTGTTTTACGACCCTGTATAAACACCCGTCTGCTAGCCTTCCTTGTGTTTTGGGGGAGAGAGACAGGCGATGGCGTAACAAAAAAATGTCAGGGTGGGATTGGTTTTATCAGTGAGACGCGCCAATTTTCATGTCGTCCAAGATGGTGGCACCATGAGGGAGAGGGGCTAGATGAGGGAGGCACGAGTGAGGTGAAGCCGAGCCAGATGGCCCGTCAGGGGATGTGGCCGGGATGAGGGAGGAAATGGCACAAAGGGCAGAAGAGCAGGCACAGGGGCACGCGAGCAGGGACCATTCGCGGGGCAGGGAAGGGAAGGGAGAGGGAAAAGTTCTGCCAACTGTTCAGGTGCTACAGGCAATCTTTTCATCTGTAAAGATAGAAACTCAGCAGTACACCGACAAGGTTACAACACGGGAAATGAATGAGGAGGAGGTGAGACTTGAAGGCGAGGTTCAGGGGCCCGGGGGGGGAAGTGAAGGAGGAAAGGGGACGTCACGAGGTAGTAAAGTTGCAAAAGAGAAGCAACGAGGTTTGGCAACAGATGCCCGAGTGTGATTTTGGGGGGCTGGGGCTTGGGGGAACCCCCCGGGGCCTCGCAGGTCGGTCGAGCCATGGTCGCGCAGAAGGTGGGGACCCATCGGAAAAAGCCCCTTAGTATAGGTGGGGCAAATGGACCCCGGCAACCGCCTGTTGCCTCCCTCACCCCCTTCCTCCCCCCCCGGTGTGTTAGTTCACGGCACGCTTTTCTCCCCCCTTGTGACCCTCGGCCTCCAACTTTCTGTGGGGGTTTAAGCCAGCTGAGACAAAGGGGAAGGTGGCCGGGGGAGGCATATTTTCCCCAATTTTGAAAATTGCTGGCATTGCCCAGGGCTGGAGCCAGAAAAAAGGGGCCCCTTTCAGCTGGAAAACAGCGCTAAGGGGGCCCCAGGGGGAAGTGTTTGGGCATCTGCCGGCATCCCAACAGGCCTTTTACACCATTGGGGGCCGAGGCTTTAAAACGCCGTTTCGGGCACCACCACCAGGCCGGGGTATTGGGTTTTTCCCACTTGAAGAAGCGGACTCGTGAGTGGGGGCGAGACACGGTCCCAGCTGGCGAAAATATGGGGCTGGGGTAAGGAAGGCACAGACGTATTTCGGTTTTGGAGGGAGCGGAGAACCCCTTTCCTCCCCAAACCGGGAAAGGTTTTCTGATCCCTTTCCCAAAGAAGTGCTGCAAGGACTGTGGCGGTATGGTCACCATCCAGTGCATGTCCAAAAGGTTTAAAAAAAGTGGTACAGGAGGAAAACTGGACAGGCGGGGAAAAAAGGGGGCCAAAACCCACCGGGCCTTTTGGGTTTCCCGGGCCCCGCTGGGAAAAAGTGCCGTCAAACCCAGCAGGGAGGCAAGTGGAGGGCTAAATAGTTTGGGAAAGCCATCCGCCTGCAGTGGGGGACATTTGGGGGTGAAAAACCCCTTTAGTGCGGCCTATTTTTTTGGGCCCCACTAGGGCATTTCAGATCACCACAAAAAGGACTGTTTTGGTGTCACGGGCATTTTGTGAGCTCTGGACGAGCACTTTTTTGCGGGGCCTTGATTTACCTGACGCAGAGTAAGGCGTTTTGTCGACCTTGGCCCGGAAGCTGGTGAGGGGCACGGTGAAGATGTCCCCTTTGCTTCCAGGGGTTGGGTGGCAGAGGTAGTTACGGGCTGAGCGACTGCCCCCTTGCCCCCGGGAAACAGAGTCTAGAACCCTTTTGGCGACTGTCAAAAGATGCGTGAATAGAGGGCCTCATGGGGGCCCATTCAAAACCTGAAAGTGGCTGAGGGCGTAGCATTTGGGGGGAAAGCCTTTTTGGGCAAGGGGGGGGGTTTGGGTTACAGTATTGGTAGCTAATTTCTCCAAAAAGGGCCCCAGAAGGTCCCAGCTTTTTGCAAAGCGGGGGCACTTTGTGGGGAAGTGGAGCATCCAAAAGAGTCGTCGGGGAGCGGGATTTGGTTGGTGGGGGGCTGTTTTCCTGATTTCCCCTCGAGGCCCTTGGCGCACCGGGGCCCCGTTTCCCTTTGGTTTAAGATGCCCCGACGATTTCGGGGCCAAGCTCAAGGTACCGGCCAGCCATAAAGGAGCCCTTTTTACCGGCGCAGGGGGAAAAGTGAGGTACAAAATAGGTGACAGGAGTGGCTGCAAAAACCCGCGTCGGAAGCGGGGGCCTCTCCCCCGAAGCTAAAAAGTGCGTTAGCCCCTGGGCGGCGATGGGGGACGTGGCAAACGCTGCCCGAAATGAGGACGAGCATTTGGCCCATGAGGGCGATGCAACAGACGTCAAATGGTGACCATGAGCCAGGCCCTTGGGGGGGGGGGAAGATACCCCTTGGGTGCCAACCCGCCAAAACACCGCCCCCCACCCCCTCGCAGGCACCCCCGCGGAGCGAAGAAAACCCCTGGATGAAGATTTTTGTGTTTTGAGAACTGTTTACCCAAATTTCGGTTCTTTTGTTTGAAAAGAAATTTTTTTTTGTTCCTGAGGCCCAATTTTTTTAAATTTTTGTATTTTGTTTTTATGTTTAGGTATGTCAGGGGCAGACGGGTCGTCTGCTTTATAGGGGGGTAGTGCTACGCCAGTGGGTTTTTTGTCTCTGTGGGAAAAAGTGTTTAAAACCCCAAAAAAGGATGGGCCTGGGCATTTGTTTAAAAAGGGAAAGGGGCCCGGGCAAAAATGAAGCAACCCGGCTTTTGAAACGGGGGAGGCGGAGGGAAAAGCCAAGAGAAACGCAGTTGGGGGCTGGGTCCTGTGAAACCCTTTTTGGTGCCCCTTGGGGACCTGAGATTAACCCGGTGTTGCCCTGTTTAAAAAGCTGTATTTGCTGTGTACCCCTGGGTGGTTTCCCCCCCCGGGATTGTGCCTATTGAAAAGTGTAAAGGGTAATAAATTTTGTAAATAAAGGAAAAACTGTTAAATTTTTTGTTTACTTCGTGCCCTTTCCCCGCCACTTGGCCGGGTTTTCTCTCCTGGGTTCTGGCACGCTGTGGGGGGGTTCGGTGCCCTTGGAGCTGTTTTAGTGTTAACCCACCCCTTTTAAAAACCCCCGCCGTCCCGCCTACCTGGGCCCTTTTGTTTGGTTTCAAGAGAGGGGCGATCGGCGTAAAAGTAATATTGTAAAAAAAAAAAAATGAAATAATAATCGTTATTAAAAATTGTTTTTTAAAATTATTATTGTTATTTTTATCATTTTTATTACTTTTACTGGTTAGTATAAATGCAAAAATTTATATTATAATTGCAATAACAATGATAATAATTGTAATAATAATAAAAATAATTGCAATAATGATAATAATGATGATGATAACGATAATAATGAAGATAATCTTGATAATAATGAGGATAATAACAGGAATTCTGTCCATATGTAATAAAAAAAGGTAAAAGAAAAAAAATTCTAGCGAAATATAGCCTTTTGAGAGCGTACTCCAAAATGACGTTTTTTCGATTTCTTTGATGAATTTGGCAATTATTAGCGTAATAATGACAATAATTAACAGAATTGTATTAATCATGGCAATAATGATGATAAGAGATAATAAAAAGAATTTTGATAACATTTGATCATTAATAATATTATTAACATTACTTTAAATTAATTTATTATTATTATGATTATTTTTATTATTATTATTTATTATCATTATTATCATCCATCATCATCATTATTATCATTATTATTTTATTATTATTGTCATTATTACTTTAATTATTAGTATTATTGCCAAAAAATATATTATAATTGTAATAATAAACAATAATAATAAAATGGGTTAAATAATAATAATAATAATCGTTATAATTAGTTATTTAACATTATTATTGTGATTATTAGCATTATTTTTATTTCTACTGGTAGTATAATTGCAAAAATAATTAGTATAACAGTAATTATTACAGTAATAACGATATTGATAAAATAATGATACAAATGATTATCATAAAATCGTTTTTATTGTTATTATTATTGTTATTACATTATCATTTTTTGGTTTATTAGTATAGTTTTTCAAAATATACATTATACTGCAATAATTGCAATAATAATTATAATAATTGCAATAATGATGATAATAATTGCATAATGATGTAATGATGATAATGGTGATGATAACGATAATAAAGATGATAATCATGATAATAAGGAGATAATAGAGGAATTGGGGTTCTATATGATAAAAAAGGTAAAAGAAAAGAATTACCTAAAGTAAAAAAGGGCAAAATCTAGCGAATATAGCCTTTTGAAAGCCTACTCGAAATGCGTTTTTTTCGTTTTTTAATGATTTTGGCAATTATTGCGTAATAATGAAACCTTTCCAAATTTTATTATCATGACAAAATAATGATAAAATGGAATAAAAAGGGAATTTTGTAAATTTTATAATTTAATAAATATTAAAATTTTTATTATTATTTTTTATTATTTTTATTTTTATTATTTTTATATTATTATTTTTAATATTATCCATTTTTTATTTTTATCATTATTACTTTAATATTAGTTTATTTCAAAAAAAATATTATAACTGAAAAAAACAATAAAAATAATAAAAAATGATAATAAAAAATACTAACGTTAAATATTGTTTTTAACATTATTATTGTAAATTAGCATTTCATATTTTTACGGTAGATAATTGCAAAAAAAAAATTTAAAAAGTAATATTCAGAATTCATAAAAATTGCAATAATGATGATAATTTGCAAAATGTGATAATAATTTCAAATTATGATAATGATAAGATAAGTAAAATGATGATGCTAAACGAAATAAAAGATGAAAATCATGATAATTGAGATAAAAACAGGAATTGGCCATATATAAAAAAAAAAGGTAAAAAAAAAAAAATCCCAAAAGTCGAAAAAAACGGCAAAAATTTTAGCGAAATTTGCCTTTTGAGAGCAACTCCAAAATGAGTTTTTTCGATTTCTTTGATGATTTTGGCAATTATTAGCATAATGATGATAAAATTACAAATTTGTATAAACTGACAAAAATAAAAAGTAAAATAAAAAAGGGAATTTGAAACATATGTAATTAAAAATTTATTTCATTATTTTTATTTTTTAATATTATTATTTTTATCATCGTCAATCATTATTCCCATTATTTTTATATATTTTTATTTTCATTATTACTTCCCAATTTTAGATTTTTGCCAAAAAAAATTTTTAAATTTTAATTTAAATAATAAAGAGTATAATAAAAAAATAATCGTTTTAAATTTGTTATTAAAATTATTGTGATTTGCATTATTATTTTTTTTACTGGGGTAAATTTTCAAAAATAAATTTTATAAAATAATTATTACAGTAATAAGATATTGATTTTAAAAAATGATACAAATTATTTTTTTAAATGTATTATTGCTATTTTATTGTTATTACTATTATTATTGTTTTTGTTATTAGTATAGTTGAAAAAATTTATATTATAAAAGCAATAATTGCAATGATAATGTAATAATTTAAAATGTTTATAATAATTTTTAAAAATGATGTAATGACGATGTTGATGAAGTGATTATGATCCGTAATAAAAAGATAATCATGATAAAAAGGATGATAATAACAGGAATTTGGTCCATATATAATAAAAAATTAAAGAAATTTTTTCCCAAAA
>NW_023658263.1:8975-21702 GCF_015228065.2 Penaeus monodon
CTCAGGTCCCTTCATGTTAACCATGTTTCGCACAGAGACAAAACCCACTGCGAGCAAATAATGATAATATAATGTTGATAACATTATTAATTATCAAATGTTATCAAAATTCTTTTTATTCTCACTATATCATCATTATAGTCATGATTAATACAAATCTGGTAATTATTATCATTATTACGCTAATAATTGCCAAAATCATCAAGAATCGAAAAACGTCATTGTGGAGTATGCTCTCAAAAGGCTATATTTCGCTAGATTTTGCCGCTTTTTCGACTTTTTGGGAATTTTTTTCTTTTACCTTTTTTATTATATGTGGACACAATTCCTGTTATTATTATTATTATCATGATTATCATTATTATTATCGTTATCATCATCATTATCATCATTATCATCATCATTACCATCATTATTGCAATTAGTATCATCATTATTGCATATTATTGCAATTATTGCAGTTATAATATATATTATTCCAACTATACTAATAACAGCAACAATAATAATAGTAATAACAATAATAATAACAATAATAACGATTTTATAATAATGCTACGCCAGTGGGTCTTTGTCTCTGTGTAAAACATGTGTTAACATGAAAAGGATGACCTGGGCATGTGTTAACCATGAAGGGACCTGGAAAACATGACGCAGCTGGCTGTGAGCGGAGGAACAAGCCGGAGAGACGCAGTTGGGTGCTGCTCCTGTGAAGACCTCGTGTGTGCCGTTGTGACCTGATATTTGTGTTGCCCTGTTATAAGCTGTATCGTGCAGTGTGACATGCTGGTGTCCCCCCCCCTGTATTGTGCCTATAGAAAAGTGTACGGGTAAATAACTGTGTGTAAATAAAGGAAAGACTGTCATTTTGTGTTTATTTCGTGCCCTGCCTCGCCATTTGGCGTTTTCCATCCTGGTGTTCTGGGACCTGTGGTGCTCGGTGCCTCTTGGAGCTGTTCAATGTTCACGACCCTGTGAATAGCACGCCGTCTGCCTAGCCTGCCTTGTGTTGGTGGCAGAGAGACGAGGCGGTCGGCGTAACAATAATTATTTGTATCATTATTTTTAATCAATATCGTTATTACTGTCATAATTACTGTTATACTAATTATTTTTGCAATTATACTACCAGTAGAAATAATAATAATGCTAATAATCACAATAATAATGTTAATAACAATATTATAACGATTATTATTATTATTGTTATTATTACAATTATTAATATATTTTTTGGCAATACTACTAATAATTAAAGTAATAATGATAATAATAATAATAATAATAGTAATAATAATAATAATAATAATGATGATAATAAAAATAATAATAATGATGATGATGATAATAAAAATAATAATAATAATAATAATAATAATAATAATAATAATAATGTTAATAATATTATTAATTATCAAATGTTATCAAAATTCTCTTTATTCTCACTTTTATCATCATTATTGTCATGATTAATACAATTCTGGTAATTATTATCATTATTACGCTAATAATTGCCAAAATCATCAAAGAAAGAAATAATCACAATAATAATGTTAATAACAATATTATAACGATTAGTATTATTATTATTATACTTATTATTATTATTATTGTTATTATTACAATTATAATTTTTGGCAATAATACTAATAATTAAAGTAATAATGATAATAATAATAATAATAATAATAATGATAATAATGATGATGATGATGATGATAATAAATAATAATAATAATAATAAATAATAATAATATAATAATAATAATAATAATAATATAATAATAATAATAATAGATAATGTTAATATTATTAATTATCAAATGTTATCAAAATTCTCTTTATTCTCACTTTTATCATCATTATTGTCATGAATAATACAATAATTGCCAAAATCATCAAAGAAATCGAAAAAACGTCATTTTGGAGTATACTCTCAAAAGGCTATATTTCGCTAGATTTTGCTGCTTTTTCGACTTTTGGGAATTTTTATCTTTTACCTTTTTTATTATATATGGAGACAATTCCTGTTATTATCATCCTTATTATCATGATTATCATCATTATTATTGTTATCATCATCATTATCATCATTATCATCATCATTATCATCATTATTGCAATTATTATCATCATTATTGGAATTATTATCATTATTATTGCAATTATTGCAGTTATAATATATATTTTTGCAATTATACTAATAACAACAACAATAATAATAGTAATAACAATAATAATAATAATAACGATTTTATAATAATTATTTGTATCATTATTTTAATCAATAGCGTTATTACTGTAATAATTACTGTTGTAATAATTATTTTTGCAATTATACTAGCAGTAGAAATAATAATAATGCTAATAATCACAATAATAATGTTAATAACAATATTATAATGATTATTATTATTATTATACTTATTATTATTATTACTCTTATTATTACAGTTATAATATAGTTTTTGGCAATTATACTAATAATTAAAGTAATAATGATAATAATAATAATAATAATAATAATAATAATAATAATAATGATAATAATGATGATGATAATGTTAATAATAATAATAATAATAATAATAATAATAATAATAATGATAATGTTAATAATATTCCTACGCCAGGTGGGTCTTTGTCTCTGTGCGAAACATGTGTTAACATGAAAAGGATGACCTGGGCATGTGTTAACATGAAGGGACCTGGGCAAACATGACGCAGCTGGCTGTGAGCGGAGGAGCGGAGGAACAAGCCAGGAGACGCAGTTGGGTGCTGCTCCTGTGAAGACCTCGTGTGTGCCCTTGTGACCTGAGATAAATCTTGTGTTGCCCTGTTATAAGCTGTATTGTGCTGTGTGACATGCTGGTTTCCCCCCTGTATTGTGCCTATAGAAAAGTGTACGGGTAAATAACTTGTGTAAATAAAGGAAAGACAGTCATCGTGTGTTTATTTCGTGCCCTGCCTCGCCACTTGACGTTTCCCCTGTGGTTTTCTGGGACGCTGTGGTGCTTGGTGCCTCTTGGAGCTGTTCAGTGTTCACGACCCAGTGGATAGCACGCCGTCTGCCTAGCCTGCCTTGTGTTGGTGGCAGAGAGACGAGGCGGCCGGCGTAACAAATGGCGTCAGGAGTGGGATTTGTGATATTTGATCAGTGAGATTTATCATGTCGTCCAAAGATGGAGGCAGCCATGAGGGAGAGGAGGCTATAACTGAGGCAGGCACGAGTGAGGTGAAGCCGAGCCAGATGGACCTGATCACTGTCATGCTGGCCGGTATGAGGGAGGAAATGGCACAAAGGGCAGAAGAGCAGGCACAGAGGGCACGCGAGCAGGCGCACCATCTCGTCGAGATGCAGGCAAGGAAGGCAGAGGAACAGTTCTGCCGACTTGTTGAGGTGCTACAGAGCAATCTGTATCTGTGAAGATGGAAACTCAGCAGTACACCGACAAGGCCTGCAACAGCGTGGAGAGTGAACTGATGGAGGAGGTGCAGACTCTGAAGGGCGAGGTTCAGGGCCTGAGGGAGGAAGTGAGGAAGCGTCACGAGGTAGTAACGTTGCAAGCAGAGAAGGCAGACGAGGTTCTGGCAACAGATGCCAGAGTGTCAGATTTACTGGGGTCTGCCTGGGGTCCGTGGCAGGGAACCCCCGGGCCTCGCAGCGTCGTGTCGGAGCCAGTGGTCGCTGCAGAAGGCTGGGGACCCATCGGAACCGCTCCCTTGGGTATAGGTGGCGGCAAACTCGGACCCGGTCAACCCGCCTCGTTGCCTCCCTCACCCCCTTCCTCCCCCCCAGGTGTGTTAGTTCACGGCACGCGTTCTCCACCCTGCAGCCCCTCGGCCTCCAGACATTCTGTGAAGCGTAAGCCAGCTGAGTACGACGGGAAGGTGGCCTGGGAGGCATATGTCGCCCAATTTGAAATGCTGGCATCTGCCCAGGGCTAGAGCCAGGAAGAGAAGGCCCTGCAGCTGGTAACAGCGCTAAGGGGCCCCGCGGTGGAAGTGTTGGGGCATCTGCCGCCATCCCAACATGCCTCTTACACCAGCGTGGCAGAGGCTTTGAAATGCCGTTTCGGGCACCAGGCCGAGGTATATCGGGCCCGCTTAAAGAAGCGGACTCGTGAGCGTGGCGAGACACTGTCCCAGCTGGCGCAGGATGTGGAGGCGCTGGTAAGGAGGTCGTACCCTGCAGCTGCGGAAGAGATGATCGTGGTCCTGGCCCGTGATTTCTTTGTTGATGCTTTACAGGACCAGCAGCTGCAAATCTACGTCAAGCAGGCACACCCTGAGGACCTGCAGGTGGCGCTGGCGAGGGCCTTGGAGTTCGAGGCCTTCCTGAAAGCAACCAGTGGCCTAGGGCCAGCTGCTCAGCCCCGCCATGACCTCTGTGGCCGGAAGGCTAAAGTGGAGAAGGTAGCATTGAGGAAGGTGAGCCCGAGCACTTTTCAAGGCTTGTGTTGAGGCTGCGGTAAGGAAGGGCACAGACGTAGTCGGTGTCGGAGGGAGCGGAGAACACGTCCTCTCAAGCGGACGGATTCTGATGCCTTCCAGCAGTGCTGTAAGGACTGTGGCAGGTATGGTCACCATCCGAGTGCATGTCCTAAGGCTAAGGAAGTGGTACAGGCGGAAAACTCTGGAGAAGGGGGCCGAAACCCAGCCGTCCTCGGTTCCCGGGCCCCGACTTGTGTAAGCTGCCGTCGAACCAGCACGATGCAGATGGAGGGCTCAATAGATGGGAAGCCATGGCGCCTGACAGTGGACACTGGGGCTGAGAAGACCCTAGTGCGGCCTGATATGTTGGCCACTATGCGACTTCCAGACGCACCACAGAGACTGTGTGGTGTCACGGCGCATTGTGTGCAGCTCAAGGGGCCAGTGGAGGCTCGTATTGGTGTGGGCAGCACAGTGCAGCGGCTGCCGGTGTATGTGGCCGATCTGGACGAGCACTGCTTGCTGGGCCTTGACTACCTGATGCAGAGTAAGGCGTGTGTCGACCTTGGACGGAAGCTGGTGAGGGTTCACGGTGAAGATGTGCCCTTGCTTCCAGAGGTTGGCTGTGCAGAGGTAGTTACGGCTGAGCGACTGCACCTTGCCCCCAGGACAGAGTCTAGAATCCGGTGTCGACTGTCAAGAGTGATGCGTGGAGTAGAGGGCTTCGTGGAGCCCATTCAAAACCTGCAGCTGGCTGATGGCGTAGCGGTTGGGCGGAGCCTTGTTGGACCAGGGGAGGGGTTAGTTACAGTGTTGGTAGCCAATTTCTCCGATAAGGCCCAGAAGGTGCCAGCTGGTGCAAAACTGGGCACTTGTGAGGAAGTGGAGCGTCCAGAAGAGTTGTCGGGGAGCGAGGAGTTGGTTGGTGTGGGGCCGTTGCCTGACTTCCTCGAGGACTTGGAGCACCGGCTTTGGCGTTACCATGGGCCATGAAGCTACTCCTGGGGCCATGGTGAAAAAGAAGATGACGTTAGCCCCAGTAGCGGCGATGAGGACGTGGCAGACGCTGACCGAGATGAGGACGAGCATTTGGACGGTGAGGGCGATGCAGCAGACGTCAGTGGTGACCATGAGCCAGGTCTTGGGACAGGAGATACCCCTCTGGGTGCCACTGCCAATCTACCGCCGTCCACACCTTCTCCAGAGCGACCCCAGCAAGAACAAAGAAAGCCGCGCTGGATGAAAGATTTTTGTGTTTCTGAGAACTGAATTTATTTAAATTTTCTGTAGTTTGTTTCAGGTTTAGATATGTCAGAGCAGACGGGTCGTCTGTTTGATAGGGGGGGATAGTGCTACGCCAGTGGGTCTTTGTCTCTGTGCGAAACATGTGTTAACATGAAAAGGATGACCTGGGCATGTGTTAACATGAAGGGACCTGGGCAAACATGACGCAGCTGGCTGTGGAGCGGAGGAGCGGAGGAACAAGCCAGGAGACGCAGTTGGTGCTGCTCCTGTGAAGACCTCGTGTGTGCCCTTGTGACCTGAGATAAACCTTGTGTTGCCCTGTTATAAGCTGTATTGTGCTGTGTGACATGCTGGTTTCCCCCCTGTATTGTGCCTATAGAAAAGTGTACAGGTAAATAACTTGTGTAAATAAAGGAAAGACATTCATCGTGTGTTTATTTCGTGCCCTGCCTCGCCACTTGGCGTTTCCCCTGTGGTTTTCTGGGACGCTGTGGTGCTCGGTGCCTCTTGGAGCTGTTCAGTGTTCACGACCCTGTGGATAGCACGCCGTCTGCCTAGCCTGCCTTGTGTTGGTGGCAGAGAGACGAGGCGGCCGGCGTAACAATATTATTAATTATCAAATGTTATAAAAATTCTCTTTATTCTCACTTTTATCATCATTATTGTCATGATTAATACAAATCTGGTAATTATATCATTATTACGCTAATAATTGCCAAAATCATCAAAGAAATCGAAAAAACGTCATCTTGGAGTATGCTCTCAAAAGGCTATATTTCGCTAGATTTTGCCGGTTTTTCGACTTTTGGAAAAAAATTTCTTTTACATTTTTTATTATATATGGACGCAATTCCTGTTATTATCATCCTTATTATCATGATTATCATTATTATTATCGGTATCATAATCACTATCATCATTATCATCGTCATTATCATCATTATTACAATTATTATCATCATTATTGCAATTATTATCATTATCATTGCAATTATTGCAGTTATAATATAAATTTTTGCAACTATACTAATAACAACAACAATAATAATAGTAATAACAATAATAATAGCAATAATAACGATTTTATAAAAATAATTTGTATCATTGTTTTAATCAATATCGTTATTACTGTAATAATTACTTTTATATAATTATTTTTGCAATTATACTACCAGTAAAAATAATAATAATGCTAATAATCACAATAATAATGTTAATAACAATATTATAACGATTATTATTATTATTATACTCATTATTATTATTAATATTACAATTATAATATATTTTTTGGCAATAATGCTAATAATTGAAGTAATAATGATAATAATAATACTAATAATAATAATGGTAATAATGATGATGACGATGATAATAATAATAATATTAATAATAATAATAATAATGTTAATAATATTATTAATTATCATATGTTATCTAAATTCTCTTTATTTTCACTTTTATCATCATTATTGTCATGATTAATACAAATCTGGTAATTATTATCATCATTATGCTAATAATTGCCAAAATCATCAAAGAAATCGAAAAAACGTCATTTTGGAGTATGCTCTCAAAAGGCTATATTTCGCTAGAATTTGCCGCTTTTTCGACTTTTGGGATTTTTTTTTCTTTTACCTTTTTTATTATATATGGACACAATTCCTGTTATTATCATCATTATTATCATGATTATCATCATTATTATCGTTAGCATCATCATTTTCATCATTATCATTATCATTATCATCAATATTGCAATTATTATCATCATTATTGCAATTATTATCATCATTATTGCAATTATTATCGTAATTCCTGTAATAATTACTGTTATAATAATTATTTTTTGCAATTA
Source organism: Penaeus monodon (assembly GCF_015228065.2). Taxonomy (NCBI): domain Eukaryota; kingdom Metazoa; phylum Arthropoda; class Malacostraca; order Decapoda; family Penaeidae; genus Penaeus; species Penaeus monodon. The sequence goes on from NW_023658263.1 coordinate 16,513, forward strand.
TACTACCAGTAAAAATTATGATAATGCTAATAATTACAATAATAATGTTAATAACAATATTATAACGATTAGTATTATTATTATCATTCTTATTATTATTATTGTTATTATTACAGTTATAATATATTTTTTTGCAATAATACTAATAATTAAAGTAATAATGATAATAATAATAATGATAATAATGATAATGATAATAATAATAATAATAAAATAATAATAATAATAATAATAATAATAATAATAATGTTAATGATATTATTAATTATGAAAATTTATCAAAATTCTCTTTATTCTCACTTTTATCATTATTATTGTCATGATTAATACAATTCTGGTAATTGTTATCATTATTACGCTAATAATTGCCAAAATCATTAAAGAAATCGAAAAAACGTCATTTTCGAGTATGCTCTCAAAAGGCTATATTTCGCTAGATTTTGCCGCTTTTTTTGACTTTAGGTAATTCTTTTCTTTTACCTTTTTTTATCATATATGAACACAATTCCTCTTATTATCATCCTTATTATCATGATTATCATCTTTATTATCGTTATCATCACCATTATCATCATTATCATCATTATTGCAATTATTATCATCATTATTGCAATTATTATAATTATTATTGCAATTATTGCAGTTATAATGTATATTTTTGCAACTATACTAATAACAACAAAAATGATAATAGTAATAACAATAATAATAACAATAAAAACGATTTTATGATAATCATTTGTATCATTATTTTATCAATATCGTTATTACTGTAATAATTACTGTTATACTAATTATTTTTCAATTATACTACCAGTAGAAATAATAATAATGCTAATAATCACAATAATAATGTTAATAACTATATTATAACGATTATTATTATTATTATTATACCTATTATTATTATTATTGTTATTATTACAATTATAATATATTTTTTGGCAATAATACTAATAATTAAAGTAATAATGACAATAATAATAATAATAATAATGATAATAATGATGATGATGATGATAATAATGATAATAATAATAATAATAATAATAATAATAATAATAATAATGATAATAATGATAATGTTAATAATATTATTAATGATCAAATGTTATCAAAATTCTTTTTATTATCTCTTATCATCATTATTGCCATGATTAATACAATTCTGTTAATTATTGTCATTATTACGCTAATAATTGCCAAATTCATCAAAGAAATCGAAAAAACGTCATTTTGGAGTAGGCTCTCAAAAGGCTATATTTCGCTAGATTTTGCTGCTTTTCCGACTTTTGGGAATTTTTTTTCTTTTACCTTTTTTTTATTACATATGGACAGAATTCCTGTTATTATCCTCATTATTATCAAGATTATCTTCATTATTATCGTTATCATCATTATTATCATTATTGCAATTATTTTTATTATTATTACAATTATTATCATTGTTATTGCAATTATAATATATATTTTTGCAACTATACTAATAACAACAACAATAATAATAGTAATAACAATAATAATATTAAAAACAATATTATAACGATTATTATTATCATTATTTTTTTACAATATTACTGTTACGCCCGATCGCCTCGTCTCTCTGCCACCAACACAAGGCAGGCTAGGCAGACGGCGTGTTATATACAGGGTCGTGAACACTGAACAGCTCCAAGAGGCACCGAACGCCACAGCGTGCCAGAACACCAGGAGAGCAAACGCCAAGTGGCGAGGCAGGGCACGAAGTAAACACAAAATGACAGCTTTCCTTTATTACACAAGTTATTTACCCGTACACTTTTCTATAGCACAATACAGGGGGGAAACCAGCATGTCAAACAGCATAATACAGTTTATAACAGGGCAACACCGGGTTTATCTCAGGTCACAAGGGCACACACAAGGTCTTCACAGGAGCAGCACCCAACTGCGTCTCTCTCTTGGCTTGTTCCTCCGCTCCTCCGCTCACAGCCTTTGTTTCATGTTTGCCCAGGTCCCTTCATTTTAACACATGCCCAGGTATCCTTTTCGTGTTAACAAAATGTTTCCCCACAGAGAAAAAGACCACTGGCGTAGCACTATCCCCCCCTATCAAGCAGACGACCCGTCTGCTCTGACATACCTAAACAAAAAACAAAATACAGAAATATTTACAAAAAAATTAGTCCTCAGGAACAAACAAAATTCTTTCAAACAAAAGTAACCGTAATTGTAAATCAGTTCTCAGAAACACAAAAATCTTTCATCCAGCGCGGCTTTCTTCGCTCTCGCTGGGGTCGCTCTGGAGGTGTGGGCGGCGGTAGATTGGCAGTGGAAACCCAAAAGGGGTATCTTCCGCCCAAGACCTGGCTCATGGTCACCACTGACGTCTGTTGCATCGCCCTCATCGTCCAAATGCTCGTCCTCATCTCGGTCAGCGTCTGCCACGTCCTCATCGCCGCTACTGGGGCTAACGTCATCTTCTGTAGCTTCGGCGAGAGCCCTCGCTTCCGACGCGGGTTATGCAGCCACTCTGTCACCTATGTTGTACCTCACTTCCCTCATGCGCCGGTCATGGGTTTCTCCTCATGGCATGGCCGGCTACCTTGAGCTTGCCACGCACTCGTCGGTGCATCTGAACCAGGATAGCGGCGCCCCGGTGCGCCAAGTCCTCGAGGAAGTCAGGAAACAGCCCCACACCAACCAACTCCTCGCTCCCCGACGACTCTTCTGGATGCTCCACTTCCTCACAAGTGCCCAGCTTTGCACCAGCTGGCACCTTCTGGGCCTTATTGGAGAAGTTAGTACCAATACTGTAACTAAAACCCCCCCCTTGTCCAAAAAAGGCTCCGCCCCAACTGCACGCCATCAGCCAGCTGCAGGTTTGAATGGGCTCCATGAGGCCCTCTACTTCACGCATTCATTTTGACAGTCGACACCGGATTCTAGACTCTGTCCTGGGGCAAGGTGCAGTCGCTCAGCCGTAAAAACCTCTGCACAGCCAACCTCTGGAAGCAAGGGCAAAAATTCACCCTGCACCCTCACCAGCTTCCGTCCAAGGTCGACAAAAGCCTTACTCTGGTCAGGGAGTCAAGGCCCAGCAAGCAGTGCTCGTCCAGAGCTGCACACAATGCCCCGTGACACCACACAGTCTCTGTGGTGCATCTGGAAGTCGCATAGTGGCCAAAAATATCAGGCCGCACTAGGGTCTTCTCAGCCCCAGTGTCCACTAGTCAGGCGGCATGGCTTCCCATCTATTGAGCCCTCCACTTGCATTTTTGTGCTGGTTCGCCGGCAGTTACCCAAGTCGGGGCCGGGAACCGAGGACGGCTGGGTTTTGGCCCCCTTCTCCAGCCTGTCCGGTTTTCCCCCTGTACCACTTCCTTAGCCCTTTGGACATGCACTCGGATGGTGACCATACTGCCACAGTCCTTGCAGCACTGCTGGAAGGCATCAGAATCCGTCCGGTTTAGAGGAGTGTTCTCCGCTCCCTCCAAAAACCGATACGCTGTGCCCTTTTCCCTTTCCACAGCCCCAATCTTGCGCCAGCTGGACAGGGTCTCGCCACACTCACGAGTCCCCTTCTTCAAGTGGGCCCCATATACCTCGGCCTGGTGGTGGTGCCTGAAACGGCGTTCAAAGCCTCTGCCACTGGTGTAAGAGGCCTGTTGGGAGCCGGCAGATGCCCAAACACTTCCACGTGGGGCCCCTTAGCGCTGTTACCAGCTGCAGGGCTTCTCTTCCTGGCTCCCGCCCTGGGGAGATGCCAGCATTCAAATTGGGCAAACATATGCCTCCCAGGCCACCTTCCCCTCGACTCAGCTGGCTTTCGCCTCACAGAATGTTGGAGGGGCCCAGGGTCTACAGGGTGGAGAACGCGTGCCGTGAACTAAACACACCCGGGGGGGAGGAAGGGGGTGAGGGAGGCAACGAGGGGGTTGACGGGTCCCAGTTTGCCGCCACCCATACTCAAGGGAGCGGTTTCCCAGGGTCCCCAGCCTTCTGCAGCGACCACTGGCTGCGACACGACGCTGCGAGGCCCGGGGGTTTCCTGCCACAAGACCCCAGGCAGACCCCAGTAAATTGACACCCCTGGCATCTGTTGCCAGAAACCTCGTCTGCCTTCTCTGCTTGCAACGTTATACCTCGTGACGCCCTTCCTCCTTCACTTCTCCCTCAGGCCCCGAACCTCGCCCTCAGAGTCTGCACCTCCTCCATCAGTTCACTCTTCACGCTGTTGTAAGCCTTGTCGGTTGTACTGCTGAGTTTCATCTTTACAGATGCAAGATTTCTCTGTAGCACCTGAACAAGTTGGCAGAAAATGTTCCTCTGCCTTCCTTGCCTGCATCTCGACGAGATGGTGCGCCTGCTCGCGTGCCCTCTGGCCCGCTCTTCTGCCCTTTGTGCCATTTCCTCCTCATACCGGGGCCCGCATGGCATGATCAGGTCCATCTGGCTCGGCTTCACCCCACTCGTGCTCCTCAGTCTAGCCCTCTCCTCATGGCTGCCACCATCTTTTGGGCGACATGATAAATTGGCGCGTCTCATGATCAAATATCACAAATCCACTCCTGACATCATTTGTTACGCCGATCGCCCCCCCCCTCTCCCCCCTGCCACCAAACACAAGGAAGGCTAGGCAGACGGCGTGTATATTTCAGGGTGTGAACATGAACAGCTTCAAGAGGCACCCAACACCACAGGTGCCAGAACACAGGAGGCAAACGCCAAGTGGCGAGGCAGGGCACGAAAGTAAACACAAAATGACAGTCTTTTCCCTTTTTTTACACAAGTTATTTACCCCTACCCCTTTTTTATAGGCACAATACAGGGGGGAAACCAGCATGTCACACAGCACAATACAGCTTATAACAGGGCAACACCAGGTTTATCTCAGGTCACAAGGGCACACACAAGGTCTTCACAGGAGCAGCACCCAACTGCGTCTCTCTCTTGGCTTGTTCCTCCGCTCCTCCGTCACAGCCAGTTGCTTCATGTTTGCCCCGGCCTTTATGTTAACACAGCCCAGGTCATCCTTTCGTGTTAACACATGTTTTGCACAGAGACAAAGACCCACTGGCGTAGCATTACTAATAATTATGTAATAATAATACTAATAATAATGATAATAATAATAATAATAATAATAATAATAATAATAATAATAATGATAATGATAATAATAGTAATAATAATAATAATAATAATAAA